>NW_016690250.1:406109-467716 GCF_001604755.1 Lepidothrix coronata | reverse complement strand
GATAACCATCTATACAGGAATGACCTGGATTTTGGTTTTGAATCTTGTAGTTGCTGACTTCTTTAGATGCCCCCTTGTACTTCTATTGGAAGAGCAAATCAGCAAATCACTACCCGTTCTCCTTCTTTATACTAATACAATTTTATATGTCTGTTCAGTTTTCTTTTTTTCTTATATCTCCTACCTTCTGCCTTCTAGGCTGAAGAGGCTTACTGTATTCAGTAATTCTTTTTTCAGGTGCCATTCTTTACCTAGTCATCTTTGTCACCCTTCTCTGAACCTTTTGCCACACTACATCTTATTTTGAATGACAGTGCCAGAATTGCATGCAGTATTCCAAGTATGGGTTAGGAGGGCATATGATTTTATACATTGCATAATGATGTTTTCTGTTTTGTTCTTTTCCTTTGCTAATATTTTCTAGTGTTTTAATTTTTCTTGACTGCTGGTTAGAATTGAGCTGAGGTTTCTCTGAATGAATATTAAGAAGTGTTAAAATCCTTTGAAAGTTTTCTAAAATAATCTTTATAAGAACCAAACTGACCATCTGCACAGTGAGTACGGTTCACTTAGTACAGAATGAAGTACTTCACTGTAGAGTGTTCGTACTGATAGGTATTTACTTGTTATTGACTACAGATGTAAAGGTGGACAGCACAAGTGAAAACTTTCTTGCTGTTAAGCATTTGCACTGGCAAGCATAAGTTAGGATTAGGACCCAGCTAAGGTGGGTGAAATACAGGTGCAAAGTCCCGGAGAGCTTCTCTAAAACTAGGGAAGATAGGCACAGGCTGTAAGAAGAAGTGATATTGTGATATAGACAGGAGTCTGAGCCAAAAAGAGTTAATCAGTTTGTCATTGCTGGAACAGACTGCAACAAAACAGTTTGCTGTCTTTCAGACTGATTCTCTACCATCTAATATATTCCTATTGGTTAGGTTAGTCTGGCACTAGAAGGTTTTGGAAAATATGTTCCAAAAAGTCCACATTAAAGAGCTCTAATATCTATCTCTCTTGTGAGTGTTGGTGCACTGTCCTGTCTGCACATCATCAATCCATCAGCTTGCAATTTTGCCTGTGAAGTATTGCACCGCGTTCTTCCTCATGACCCATCCTTGTTCTTTCACATTGCTTTCTACTGACATTTGAGAGAAGACTTTCTAAAGTACCTCTGGGTTTTCTGTGCTAATACTGACCACTACTTTTTCTTATTTTCTTTATATGACTTGTTCTCTGTAAAAGCAAATTAATCAATAGGACAGTATTTTAGAGAAAATTGTTAACACAGGCTTTTATTGAACAGAGTTCAAATTAACTTTTGTATTTTCTACAGTGTTTCTGGAGCTTGGTGAACAAAACTCTAAAGAATATCTTTGAAAGGCCAAGTAGTTCAGAAGGGATGTCCGGTTTTGAAGCAATTCAATGTAAAGACCCATTGAGTTTTAGCTGGTGGATTGTTAGTCATCTGGCATCACTCTACCAGTTTGACCGTAATGGAAATCTAGATGAAAAGGTGGGTATACTTTTTTCTAAATACCAAAGAGTTATTATAATTGATTTTGATCTCTTTGGTTATTTTTACTGATAGAAAACAAATAATGTTGTAATACGGGAATATTCGTACTCCTTAAAAGAAATCCTTTAAGGTTGGTGGTGTTAAGATGTGGTTTGTACAAGTCAGTAAACATTCTAGGAGCCTCTGACATATTTACATTATATACCAGATATTCAGTAGGTTACTGTATTAAGGAAACTTGAATATCCCAACTACTTAGTGGCACATATACCTAATGATGTAGCATATGTTTTAAAACTGTCCGCCTGCAGCATAAATGCTTGACTGCGTTTGTTATTTTAGGAACTGAACACATTAGTTTGTACTGTATGAAGTATAAATCTCAAACACTGACTGTGTAATTATTAATGCCCCTTTTTTTCTTTAAAGCAATAGCCCTGCTCTGGATAAATTTCAGTCTGTCTAATTGCATGCCCTTTTCATCACAGCAGTGGCACAATAAGATGCTGTCACGTGAAATGGGGAGATTTCCTTGACCCTGAGTGTTTGATTTGTCTGTTGGTGCTCCCAGGAAAGCCGAGACCCTTGTGCCTGACCTGTGTGTCAGCATCCTGTTATGGGGTGCCTTCACCAAACAGTCCTGCTGGATTGGAGAGCAATTCCCCTGACTTATTCAGGGAAATACACCAACAGGTCTTCCCACTTTATGACCCCTCAGCAGATCTTCCACTTTATTCAAGTGTGTTACCCGCTGCCAGCGGCTACCAACACCCATGAAGGACTCACAGTAACAGTTTATGGAAAAACACTCTTATTAATAGAAAATTGTGACAGGTTAAGGTTCAAAGATTGCCAATGATAGTATCTGACTGCAAAAAACATATTCAAAGCAATACACAGACAAACTCTAGTCCCAGTAAAAGTATTCAGTGTGCACAGAGTGGCTCTTACCCCATAGCCATCCCTGTGGGGGGAGAAGATGGGTTCAGCCTGTTGACTGATCCTAGCAGTTATGATGGAGCCTTCCCTAACTTTTTCTCCATTCTCGACTTACTTCTATACTATTTCTTTATGTGGAGCTTAAGTGACTTTAGTCATAAATACCTTTGTTACTTCTTTGTGTAAAGTTCCCTGCTTCACTTTAGATACAGTCAAAAAATACAGAGTGCATGCCCGGTGGGGGGTAGTCATACCTTGGAGACAGGTGACTTTGGGATGGAGGTGTGCACTAATATTACAATTAGGCTTTAATGAACCAAGTTCATCTGAGGAGAGAGATTTTGCCACAGTTGTTGGCTCAGCAGCAGGACATCTCCTACCTTCCTTGGTTGACAGGTGCTGTGCCGTTTGTCAGGTGCAAAGTACCATGTAGTTCCCCTCCCTGGAAGGATTTCCACAGAGCCTGGTTGTGTTGTCTTCACTCCACTTCATCCTCCGTTCCACCCCTCTTAGCAGATGCTTATTGTTGTATGGAGCTGCCAACTGCATTTCATCTAAGGACTAGCAGCTGTATTTTACCCTGTAATTTCTGTACCATTATAATTTCTGTTAGGTTGTGAATATAACTTCTCAGTTTCCTCTAATTTTATTCCCAGTCATCTTTCCATAGATGCATCTATATTTGTGTATACAGCTTAATTTTTATGTTGGTGTGCTACCAATAGACACTGTCTAATAATTGTTGAATTTAAGCTTCAGTTTAGGAAATTCTGGCAGTAAGCTGCAAGAAAGCCTACAGGCTAGAGCAGGCTAATCCCTGATTAATCAGTTCTTGTGTGTGGGCCTCATTGTGAGAGATTTGACATTACCATGCATTCTATAAGGGGCCTAGATGAGACCTGCACATCCTATTCCTACACCTGCAAGATGTATGCATACTTGGTACTGATGCATCAAATTCCTTCATGAACCTCACTGCAGTTTTCTACAGTTCAGAGGTCATATAAACCCTGACCCCTCTTTCAGCCTCTTACTCTGAGATTCATCCTGCCTAGTTTTAAATTTCTAATAATTAATTGGGAAGGAAATAGGCACTTACTGAGGCAATTAATCCATTTTTAGAGGTATGAAAGCTGCCAATTTTTCTTTATTGACTACAGAGGAAGCTTATTAGAAGGCAGCTGAAGACTCAGAAAATGAGGAGTTTTGGGGTGGTTTTGACACGGTGTGTTTTCTGGTTTTTTGGTTTCTTTCCTCGCTGATCATGTATTTTGCTTAGGGAGAATCCGGTCATGCCATCTTCTGTCATCTGTCCTTCTGTTCTTTTATCTTCTGCCTTATTGTCGTTGTGCTAGTTTCTGTTGGTGGTGGTGGGGTCTTTATGTTGATTGGTTTTTTTGTTTGTGTGGTGGATTTTTTAACATTTCAGCTGCATTGCTTATAATCCCTAATTTGCCAAGCATAAGCTCTGTATGGCTTCTTCCACAAACGGGGCCCAATTGCCCTTTCTTATGAACTGTCTTTTATTATTCGTAATTTATTAGTGTGTATTAAAATGGGAAAGGTCTTATCCTCTTTCTCTTAAAATCTGTACTATGATTTCCATTCCTGACTTAGGATGTGTTTGTGAACAGCAGATGTGTAAAAAGGGAAGAGTGATCGCATAGGTTGAGCAATTTGTTTTGATAACTTAAAATCCCCTCCTTTGTCTTTAGGTCTTCAAAAGCATTAGTATATAGAGAAGTAAAGAAAAATGTTGAATTTCTGTTAGTGCTTACAATCCTGAGTAAAATGACTTTCTAATAAAAGTAAGAGTTACTTGCTACTTTTAATCTGCAAATTTGTAAATAACAAAAAAAAAATATAGGGGAGGTGTGTGGTACTTGAGTGGTTGAATACTTAGTTGGAAAAACTCATGACCATTTCTGGTCACTAGAGAACTTGATGCCTCTGGGATCCTTATGCTTCTGCTGCTTCCCAGTTGACAGGTTCTTTAGGATCATGTGGCAAAATGTAGCAACTTCTTACAAATTCATACAGTGTAAAGTTGCAGACCAGGTCTGATTCTTACTCTGAAGGTTGTCTCAAGTCCTGCTTTTGCCTTGCTACTGTGTGGATGGGAGAGAGAACCATAGTCCATAGTGTGTTTCAGAGGAGCATTGGAAGATAGCTTTACTACACTCCCTGCTTATTAAGAAACTTAGATGGAGAGAAAAGGTTATTCCCAGGCTGAATACAGAAATCAGTGTGAAACAGGCGCTTATATTGGGGTTTTTTATATTTAATGCCTTAATCCAAATGCAGTGATACTGTTTACTTTGATCATTGGATTTTTTTTTCCTGTATCTCATACTGATAGATTATATATTTAGCCTTGGGAGAGATTTTTTTTTTCTCCAGGCACTGTATTATTTACATAAACCAAAAAAGAATGGAAAAAAGGATTCCTGTTGTTCTTATTTTAAAGTAGGAATCTGAGACACAGTGTCAGGAAGTGACTTGCACAAGATTCAATAATATTTTTTTCCTTAGAGCCCACCTTGGAGAAAAGAATTTCCAAGTTTTGATTTGTAAATCATGACACCATCCTGTGCGCACTCCCTTGATGTTTCTGGCTTTGCATTTCTGAGTGTGGCTGCGAGTTTGTCCAAGGATCTCTCTTGTACAAAAAAAATCTCTCTGTAACATCAGTGCATTTTCACTCAGTAATGTAATCTGTCATAGATAGTTGATGGTAACCATTTATTTAGGTCCTGTCCCCCTCCCCAAATTGCAACCTCAACTATTCTTCGAACATTGTAAGGTAAAATAGTGATATAAATTTGTGAAGTCAATGGAATTACATCAGTGCTCAATGTAGTCCTGTTTTGTTGGTTAAACACCTGATGCAATAGCTTCGTGACACATGCTTTCTTTTAATTAACTGTGATCAGAGGTGGGAGGGTGATGTGTCATAATGATAGTTATTCGTATGCTCTGTAGCAAAAATTGCCTCTAAGGCTGTGTCATCTGTGGAAGATTTTCAATTTTTTAATGTGGTCTGCATGGCCTTGAGGTTGTTATAAAAGCTTTTAAAATTCTAAGTAGGTTTCAGACTTGCTTCTTTTTATTTTTTCCCCTTTAGCTCATATAATGCAATTTCAAATATGCAATGATTCATATATATTGAATGTATATTTCACACACATGAAACTACTTCCTTCTACTAGAAAATTTTGGCCAGGTTTTTGAGAGACTCTGTTCTGAGGGATGTACAGTACGTGTCTCTTTCCCCATTCAGGTCCCACTTCACTCTTCTGAAAAGCGTTTAAAACCCAAATGGGGACCTGATGAGAAAAATTGCTACTTCTGAACATTGCAGGGGTCAATTTCAATATCCTGTGGGCTAGGGTAATATAGGCAGAGTTACTTGGGGCTAAGAATTCTTGCCTTTGAATAGAATAATCTGAAATGACTAAATGGCAAGATAAGCAAACATGGAACTTCCAGCTGAGAAGCCTAATATGGCTTTTCCAGGTAGTCAGCTTAGTTAATGCTTTCAAAAGTTTCTTCCTGCATACCCTGGGGGTCTCAGCTCAAGTTTTTGGTTTTAGCAGCACTTTCATGGACCCTAAGGTCTCCAGGTTCTGTTGACTTTTAGGACTCTCTGGGGTTGGAGGGAGAATGTTTTAAACCACCAGGTTTGGAGTAGATGTAGATTCTACTTATTTTTTGACAAGAATGGATTGTAAACAGTAGTCGTGCCATATTGCCAGTGCAGTAGGGAATACTGTAAGGATGTAAATCTTTTGGGATTTGAATGAAACAAGTCTGTTAAAATATAGGGACAATTGTGGGTAAAAAAGATTGCAGCAGGTGGTTGCTGGTGTTCTTTCCTGAGTTTGGGCTGAACCTGGGTGCACTCTTGTAATCAATTCCAGTTGGTGTCAGGAGTTTGCCCAGATTACTCCTGGATCTTGTAAAGTGATCTGCATACTCCAGATGAGCTGGAACTTTGGCAATAAACACCTGTTGTCTAACACATGTGTCCTTGGACTATGATACTGCTAAAAACATTCTGAGCAGGTCAATCTAGACATTCAGCGGTCTCATAGACATTTAGCATAACTAATATCTACTCATTACTGATAAAACTAATCAACTACTAAAAGGCCAGATTTACTTGGAGTCTGCAGTAGGACCATGCCAGTGTGTAGGTAGTCACATAACACTGGGCTCTAAAATGCAGCAGTCAAAAGTCTGATGTAAATACTAGCCAGAACTGTCTGGGAATCCTGGGTTATATTCACTATTGAAGTGCTGCCTTTACTCCTTGGCTGTTCGTTAATGTAATGGCCTCTCCTGACAGGATGCTAACTCTGATGCAAAGCCTTGGAATCAGTAACAGCTTAAGTCCTGCTCACCGCCTGTATTGGGTCTCACTGAGCTGGAGTTCATTTCCCCATACTGGCCTTCACAGGGCTACGCTTTGCATTGGCAGCTAGAAGGGTGTTGATAACACACCGGTGTTTTGGCTACTGCTGAGCACAGCATCAGCACTGTAACATTCCTTCCTCAGTTGAGGGCAAGATCCTGGGAGGGGACCCAAGTAGGCCAGCTGACCCAAACTGACCAAGGGGATATTCCAGACCGTGTGACGTCAGCTCAGACATAAAAGCTAAGTCAAGGAGCAGGAAGGCAGGCATTCATTGTCTCCAGTGGTTACCTACTGAGGAACTGTCACACACGCTGAAGCCCTGCTTCTTGGGAGTGGCCGACCATCGCTGCTCATGGGAAGCAGAGAATAAACCTTGTTATCTTTCGGTTCACTTTTGCATGTGCAAGCTTTTGCTTTGCTTCTGCTTTACTAAACTACCTTATCCCAACCTGTGGGTTGTTTTCCACCTTACTCTCTCTCCTGTCCGGCTGGGGAGTGATAGAGTGGCTGGATGGGCACCTGGAATCCAGCCAAGGTCAACCCACCACACTGCCCTAGGCATGATGTGCCCTCTGCTGTTCTGGCACAATTATTTATGACCTATTACCTAGGTCAGACCCTCCTCCCTTTCAGTCTTTCTTTCTCTTCTAAAGCTCTGGGTCGGTTCACTGCTCTGGTTCACACTGCATTCCACAAAGAGAAGTACCAGAAAAACTGAGCAAGTACATTCTATAGTTGTGAGGGCAGAAAGAGAGCTGGCAGGATGAAGAAGCAGCAGTGGGAACTTCTTAATTGATATGGCTCAAGTTGCTGAATCGTGAAATCACAGCTTTAGTGTAACTTTCTGTAGGTCTGTCTTTTCATTTATATTTGTTTCATGAACAGTCTACAGACTAAGGCTTTCTACCATTAGCTGTTTTTCAGAATCTTCTTTTTCTTTTGAAGCAAAAATGCAAAGCCACCAAGGAGTCAAACTGTGTTACACAAGTATTAATGCATCTTTTTAAAAAGTTCATCTTTAAAATTATCTTGGTACTCTCTGAAGTTCTGCCTGGAACTGTCACCAAGTCACAGCATTAATTAGTACAGTCAGACGAGGATGGAGCACAATGGTGTTGCTGCTGGAAAGTAGTTATATTTCAATTACCAAAGCATAAAATACTCTTTCTTGTAAGTTCTATACTGGCATTTAGAGGACAGCTATCTGAAGAACAATCTACAAGGCTTAACAGTTATGATAGTGCAGGGAATAAGTAAGGCAGGATAATGATGAAAGTACTATGTTCACACATCTACTTATCTACACAGGCTATATACATAGCTGAATCTATGTTGGACCTCCTAAAGTTATATTTATGTTGGCCTGGTTGCTTTATTTTTTTTTCCTTTCCTCCCCCTCCTTCTGTCTGAGAAAATGGCCTTAGTTGCAAAGCCTTCTACCCTTTTCTTTCCCACTTCGCATAAATAGATGTGGGGGGTTTTTTTCTCTTTTTAATATACTTTGCCATGCAAATCTTTTTTACTTCAGTGGCATGGCCTGTTTGATTCAAATTGATAATCATCTGTCTTTGCAAGCTGAAGAATATGAATTATAGACCATATTTGAACTACCCTTACTGAATTGGCCAAATCAATCATTCATGTTTGTCCTGGAAAAAATGAGTTAGAAGTGTTTTTTATATTGGAAAAAAACCCCAAGCAAATGTGAGATTGTACTTTTTCTTCCTTCTTTTCCCTTTTATCTTCTTTTTTACAGAACATTAAAGGAAGAAATTGTAAAACGTACTCCTTGGACTAATAAAAAATGCCTGAATGTTTTGCTTCTCTATTAAAGGTGAAGGTTGGGATTGCAGATGAGTCACTTAAAGTGGTTCAAATTGCATACTCTTCATTTTTGGCTCTTTATTTGTTTTTTGAGGGCCAATTTTTAGGACAGATATCAATTACATTCATATAACAAAAAAGCTGTTTTCAGTGATGACTACAATATGCTGCCATGAAACTAAATATTTCTGGAAATATTTTGCTTGCTTATTTTCACATTATTACATAATGTTTCCTTTCAGGGATGCAAATGCTCTTTCAATTGTTTTTCAGAAACAGAAGGAATCCAATTGGAAATTTGTGGAAGAACTCCTTAAAAAATCCACTGATGCTCAAGTAAGTGTGTAAAGGAAGGAATAATGGACAAAGAAAGTGTCAGGGATGGTTTCAGGAAAAGACAGTGCATGAAACCAAGTCCAACTAACAAGTACATTTTTGGAATTTAGTGGTTTTATCGCTGGTAAATGAACATCCTTGACATAGCTGAACTATGA
This sequence comes from Lepidothrix coronata, assembly GCF_001604755.1. Taxonomy (NCBI): domain Eukaryota; kingdom Metazoa; phylum Chordata; class Aves; order Passeriformes; family Pipridae; genus Lepidothrix; species Lepidothrix coronata. The sequence continues at coordinate 458,526 of NW_016690250.1, read as the reverse complement.
CAGTATACAGTCCCCTCCTTGTTAGCAGTTACGCTTGCTTTAAAGTGGTTGTGTTTGATGCTAAATTGTCAGATAACAAAAAAAGATAATTAGCCTGGAAGGATAGGTATATGGCTACTCAGACAAGATGTATTCAGAATAAGAACTGGAATCTTAGAAAAGGTAAACCTGATACTGAATGTAAGGATATCAAGTTGAGGAGACATGATGAAGGAGATAGTCAGTTGCATTGAAAATTCAGCTATATCCTCATCACAGCAGGAAGGTGACTTGCCTTGCTGAGCAATTTGTCTTACAGGCTTGAATCAAACTCTTACTGATAAGGTTCTAGTTTCTGAGCACTCATTTCATACCTTATCATTTTTCTTTCTGCACAACTGTTAATGCAATGCTTCATGGCCCAGAGGTCAAAATTGACCTCCTTTTAAAATTCTTTTAAATATGCTGTTCGTCATGTTTTAAAATATGTTACATTATAGTTCTGTAAATTTGTTGTAAAGTTGCATGGTACAAATCGCAAATGTTGTATCAGCAACAACTATAAAATAATTTCTTTATTTGTGTATGTTTAAGACAAGAATAAACATGTTTATTTTTTTTATTTGGTCTCATGAAATTAAGAAAAAGTTCTGATATTGAAAGCAAAAGAGGAATCAGTTCTTTTGGTTTTTTAGATTATTTTTACTGCCTTTCTTGTGCAGTAGCAACAACTGTAGTTGAAGCTGGAATACGGAACAATACTTGTTTCAACTACATTTTTTACAAGAAAATATTGGTGGTCGTTGGGATAGTTGAAATGATTGCATGATTTTTCAGCTTTTTAATACTCTATACTTTTTTACCTGGTTATGTCTTCTTTCAGCTTAAAAGATTAAATCTTTCTGAATGATTATACAGTACATAACTGAAAATACAAACTGTGCACATACATTAAAACCACAGTAATGACATTACTTATTGGATGCTTACCATTCTGTGAGAGAAACTGGAGAGATTTAAATTAGATAAGATGCATAAAAACTGAGTAGCTTATTAGCCATCTTCCTCTGTTGCATCCTCTGCACATCAGCAACCTGAGAAACAGTAAGAGGACATTTGTAGTTAATGTTTTTTCTTCAAAATATTCCTCTTTGCTTGTGAATGTTTATTATTTTGAATAAAAATTACTTTGAAGAATATACCTGGAATACACAGTTTTTGATGCTTCTGTTAAACAATTATTGAACTGTAGACAGTTTAGAAAAACAGCTAGGTGGCCAAGTTCAAAAGCAAAGATCTGTTTTAATTTCCAAAGGCAACTACTGTAGGAATTAAACCTTCATTTGCCAAGGACATGATTGTAACTATTACCAGCCATTGAAGGAGCCATCTAGTTTATTTCCTTTTTTTATTTGTTCATTATCTTTTTCTTGCATTATGGAATTAGCTGCCTGTGGGAAGTGCTCCTTGGGGCACATTAGTTCCTATATGTGCATGCACAAGTGAATGTAGCACTTTATGAAGAAATGCATCCTGCTCCCTATCCCTGCACAGCAGCCTCCTTGACAGTGTCTAGGAAGGAGATTTTCTTTTGCCAGCGTACATGTCCGTCTCCTCTGTTGATCTGTCAGCTTCAAGTAGCCACTCCTAGAGTTTATCTTATCCTTTTGCACCTCTTGAGTATTTTTGAGTCCAGAAAATGTAGGAATGAGAAGCACAATGAGATATCAAGAAGTCAGTAATGAAATGGAATATGGAGAAGCAGGAAAAAGCAAAAGGGAGAATAGTGCTCTTTGAATGAACAGCAGGACAAAATCGATGATACTGCTTATTAACAGATGACTTGAGTTTGTTCTTCAATCCTGTCTGAGCCATCCTTTTCAGCATATACCCTCTGTTATCTATACTACAGATACACAGCAATAGCTGTGCAATATAAATTAAAAGAAATAATAGTGCTGAATCACTCATTTGCTAGAGAGAGCAGGAATTGGTGGTTAGCAGCTTCATATGGGAGCTTAAAAATTAATTATGTTTAGTACTATGTCCATCAACTTCATAATCCACTTGTGCTTGTTGCTCCCTATCTTCAAAAGCTTGTAGACTATACATATTCAGAAAAAGAATGGGAATTTACAAAGAAGGAGGGGAAACAAAGATGACATCAACTATGCATAGTTTTGTGTGTTCCAAAGTATCTGAAAAAGGTACTGAACATATATTTTTAATGTAAGTTGATAATCTCCTACCAGTAACTATTCTCTTCACATCAGCTTCAAATTCTATGTTGTGAAAAGATAATTTAATAGGCACTGTTGCAGCCATTGAGGGTAAGGGAGCATCATGAAAGTAGAGAAAAGAATGGTCACCTCTGATGATGAATCAGCAGAAGCTGGAGTTGCCTTTAACATCCTTAGGGCGACTAAGTGTTGGGACGCAAAAATGACTAACCAGTGTTAAACCTGCAGCATTTTGGTAGTTTCAGTAATCCTGTTGTGTTTAGTGGTCACTTGCAGACAGGAGAGAGCCTGAGCCACCTTCATCCAGAATATGCTGGATTTTGGGTGTGATAAAGACCTCCTGAAGAAGGTGTGCATGTACAGGTGAAGGTGGTAGAGGGGTGCTGCAATGCCCTGTCACCAGATAGAAACTCCTTTATAAGGTTACACTCAGCCTGCTGCTGAGCAAGGAGAAGATGTGAAGGTGCTGTTCAGGTTAGAGGATCAATAGGGATGGGAAATAAAAATACTTTATTTGTGAGAAGATATGAGGAATCATGGGTATGTGGGCAAGTGTAGTGTGCTGCTTCCTTGGATATATCCTTTCGTCTTCAAACGGTTGAGCAAAAGGTGAGTTCTTCAACCAGAAATTACTCTCTTTTTTAATTCTTAATGGATAAGAGTTGAAGACAATTGCTCTTGTGAAAAATCTCCCATCTGTATCACAAAAAATGGGCATTTTTGGGGAGACTAGTTATATGAAGTGTTTCCTCCTGTTGTAATTTGGAATTCTCTTACTTGACTATAAAAATAGTAAAGCTGGTTTACAATTATATTTGTACTAAAAATGAAAATTGTTGAATGTTAGCGTAGCTGTTTTTGTCTATGAGGCAACATCAAACTGACTAAATTTGTGGAATGTCGGTATAAGATGAATTTGTGTTTATGAAGTTTATTGTGAGAATCAAAAGCTTTTTAGTTCTTAAGCACTAATAGCAATCTCTTATTAGACTTCTCAGTTTAGAATATAAGTGCTTCTTGTTGTTTCATTGCTGCCTCAATTTTGTTATATCTCTACTGTATTTTTGTTTAATTCTACTTTAAAAAAGATATAGAAGTATTTGTTGGATTTCTAGAAAACCAATTTTGTTACTACAGTAGGAGGTCATAAGAGAAAAATGTTGTGTTTCAATAATACTATCATTTTGATAGAATCTGGTGTTTCTCCCTTCTACAATAAATTAAAAGCTGAGTACCTCAAGAGTTCTGATAGTATTTCCAGCAGTGCAAGAGACCATTTTAAGCAAAAGAGCAATGAGAGAATCCATTAATCCCAGGGATATTTGAAGTCTGGAGAACTTTTTCATATTAAACTTGAGATAAAGCCTTCATTACAATCTTGGTTTTAGAAACTGTTCTAAAACTATTGTTGGACAGATAAATAATGGTTCAAATTGAAGCTACTCACAATGTCATGTTTATTGTTGAATTAATTCAACTGAAACAGTCATTGTTTGTTGAATTAGATTCTAAACATAATCCTAGATACAACATAATAGCTTTAAGACTAAAGGGAGTGTGTTTTGGTGTGTGTGTGGGGGTTACATCTTTTGTAACTGGGTAGATCCCTCTAGAGAAATAGATATGCTCAACTGCAATTTTTTGTTTTATATCAAGGCTCCTACTTTTATTAATTAAAAAATACCAGCTGTTCTGTCCCTTGTTTTTTGGTGCAAGATTGTGATTTTTGGGAAGTCTACTGATTTACTAGTTAGTTATGTCATATTTGAAAAAATGCTTGAGTATCTTTTCATTTGTAGGCATTTTTATTGTATTTGAATTATTATTCTGTATATTTTTAATGAGTCTCTACTGGAGAGTCACTTTTCTATTTCAGTGGGTTTTATATGTTATACATAGTGTCTTGAATATATAATTTTCTATGACAACTGAGAATGCCTTTTGAATTTGCAGGTTGTTTTAGAAATGTACCACTTTAGAAGCCATATGTGCCTGAGAAGAGAAGGCAGGCATGGTTAGAAGTTATTGTAGGTGACTGTATAATTGTTTACAGAATTGTGATAAAGTGTAGCAAATGAGGTTTTCCACATGAATGTGTAGCCAGGTAGAGACAGTGAGTGAGATTCGTATGTGTGGCATTTATTCCTATGAAAACAGGAATAAAAGCAGCTCTAAAACATAGTAAGCCATAAGAAGTAGTATTGTGGGTAAGACCAGAAGTCACAGAATCATAGGATGGTTTGGTTTGGAAGGGACCTTAAAGATCATCTAGTTCCAGCCCCTCTGCCATGGGCAGAGGCACCTTCCATTAGACCAGGTTGCTCAAAGACCCATCCAACGTGGTCTTGAACGCTTCCATGGATAGGGCATCCACAGCTTTTCTGAGCAACTTTTTCCAGTGTCTCACTGCCCTCACAGTAAAGAATTTTTTCTTACTATCTAATCTAACTCTACCCTCTTCCAGTTTAAAGCCATTCCCCCTTGTCCTATCACTACAAGCCCTTGTAAAAAGTCCCACTCTTCCACTAACAGGTATTTATTGAATGACTTTTTCAAACAAGAACAAAAATAACCAAGCAACCCCCTAAAAAGAACCAACACAACAAAACCCAATACAACCTAATGTCATCTTTTTCCATCACCTGGCATTAGTGATTTATTTAAGAATTTTCTGAGTTGGGTGAGCTTGGGATATAACTGAGGACCTAGCACTGTAATTGAAACTGAAGAAGATAACTCCCCAATATTTATCTGAGGCATAGTTGTTTTCATTCCCCTTCCTAGGGCTATGATTTTGAGTCATAAAATTAATCCTGTATATTTTTTTAATATTTCTTACTCCTTTTATTCTTCCTTAGCTTATTTTATGCTGTTACAAATTCCAGGCCTGTATAGTATCTAGATTTATTTGAAAGCTAGAAGTAGGTCAGAGTTTCTCTTGTCACAGAACAAGTTGCTACTATGCCAGAGATGTGTTAGACTTACATGTGTAAAAGTCTACCCTTAAGACAACTACACATAAGTTGTCCACTAAACCACTTTTATAGTCAATGGAGACAGTAAAGCCCTTACAGGACTACTAAAGTAGATGTCTAAAATAAACTGGATTAAACACATGATTTCAGTTGGAGTATGAAGCTCCTAGTATCCTACCTCTGATGCAAGCCCAGTTTTGTTGTCGTCAAAAGCTGAATGAGAAGAATACCACTCTCAGTATCCCAGAATTACAAGCTGAGTGCTTCACTGTGTTTCAATTGTTTGGTACTTCCTGTTTTCTTTCCTAGAAACCTTCTTCCTTTCGAATGCAAAATTTGGAACACAAAAAATGTTGTGTGGGAAGTCTTTTGTACTTTTTGTTTCCCCAGTGTTCAGACGCTTATTTTGCCCTTGACTTAGAATTGTCTGGAATATTAGCAACATAGCCATGTTGCAGAGGTTTGAGAAGGAACATGATTCAGAAACAAAAGATTTTCCTCTTTGAAATATTATAAAGAGAAATATGAGTTCTTAGACGGTTGCACCTTCCCTCTGTGTCAGTGGTGAATGAGCTTTCCTTGGGACATACATGATAGAAGGGCTTAAGTGTTCAGCTGACTCATGCATTCAGTATGGCTACTGCCCCATTTACTGTTTTGTGAGGTTCTGTACCATGCAGTCATGTTTCAAGTTAGGCTCACAATGTTGAGCTGGCTGTTACCCTAATGTGTCTACAGATCTGGAGGAAAAAAGGAGGCTCAGGGGAGACCTCATCACTCTTTACAACTATCTGAAAGGAGGTTGCAGCCAGGTGGGGGTCAGCCTCTTCTCCCAGGCAACTAGTGACAGGGCAAGAGGACAGTCTTAAGCTGCACTAGAGGAGGTTCAGGCTGGACATCAGAAGGAATTTCTTCACAGAAAGGGTTGTTCGACATTGGAATGGACTGCCCAGGGAGGTGGTGGAATTGCCATCCGTGGGGGTGTTAAAGAAACAACTGGATGTGGCACTTAGTGCTGTGGTTTAGTTGACTTGGTGGTGGTCAGTCAAAGGCTGGACTGTATGATCTGAGAGATCTTTTTCAACCTAAATGAGTCTGTGATTCTGTGACACAGTATTACATTGGCTGGATTACAGGATACAATTGTCAGCTTTTATCTTCTGGTTTGTTGCTTGTATTAGCAGATGCATTTACTCAACAGTATATAATTAAAAATAATTTTTGTATTAGGAAATTACTTTGAATAGTCTGTTAGTATTGGGTTTATGTGTAGATAAGGTAATGCTCCCCTCCTAAAATTAATTTCTTACTTCCTTTTCAAGACTGGTGTGTTAGAGGAACACTTAAGAATGCATCTTCAGTGCTGTTTGACTTTGTGTAGTTTCTGGGATTTGAACCTGTCTATTGTCACCATACTCTGGGATTATTACAGCAAGAATCTGGTAAGTAGATGAATATATGAAAATATAGAATTGCATTTGGGCAGTCCTTGAATTTTACTCATTAATTCTGATTTTCCTGTAGCCAAGCTTGATTGCAAATACTTCTGTAAAACTACCTAGTCAATGGCAGTATCCCTAAACTTGCTATTTATTTAATGAAATCATGTTTAAATTTATGCTTTGATCCCTTACATTATGTGCCAATAGAAAAAGTTATTATTTTAGTCTTACTTTTCATCAGGACTACTGATTTTAAGATCTTGTAAAAACACTTTGTCCATAGTTACAATAAATTTTTATTTTCTAGTTGTGGTAGGAATATATCCTTTTGTTTGTGTGAAGGATTGCATCTTATTGCATTTGGAATATTAGCATTTACTGTTATTTATAATCTTTCTGTTTTCATTTATTCTTTTAGAACAGTGGCTTTACTGTTCCTTGGCTTGGTCTGAAGGATCTGGCAAATGTTAGTAAGACTTCTTTGTCAATGCTTGAGTTGGTGAAATGTTGCTGCTGCGAACAGCAGATCCCTTCTCTGTACAAGTCCCGCAACAGTTACTTCATTTTTCTCTGCATTTTGGCACGGATGATTAAAGAAGAAAACAGTGGCATGCATCCTTGGAAACAAATTAAAGGACGGTATGGCCACTATTTAGTTTCTCTCCTGTTGTAAGAAGTGTAGTGAGTCAGTGGCCCTTCCAGCCACATGCAAGACGGGCGGATACTGTGCCCATGAGAAAGTAAGGTGGATGAGGGATCCAAGGTGATTAATAATTTAAAGAAAGCAGTTCCCTGAAGTTTCTGTTGCCAGCTGAGGCTGTAACAGGGTCCAGGAGCTGGGTCCAAGAATCACCTTGGCTTGTGATGATTTACTTCATCTTGCTGGCCAGGCATTGGGTACCCTGGCAACCTGTGCAGTGGTACAACCCAGTTGCCAGACAGGTAATGTAATAAAAGCACAGAAATTGTGTTTGAATTGCATATAAGCCATGTGTTGTCCAAGAACATGCAGACTAACACTTGGTAGGCCTGCAATTTCATTTATATTTAGTTTCTTTTTAATGACTTCCAAAATTTCTCACAATATTTTTTGTGAGGGTTTTAATTTTTCACTTAATTTTGAAACATACTAATTAAGAAGTACAGTCAGTCATTATATTTAAAAAACCATAAAATATATATGCTTTAAATCAAACTCTTGATATTTTATATGCTTACTGAATGAATCCGTGAGACTTTTATTATAGTAATGAGATTGTAGTAGTTATTACAAGGGCTAACTTTTAAATTTTTTTCATTAGATATAGAAGACTTAGAATTAGTTTTGGTTTACAGTTTTGATTTTTTTTAAAAAGATCTTATTAAGTATTAATAAAATTAATTAAAATTTTAGTAAATATTAGTAAGATATTCGTGTACACAAGTAATAAATACATAAGAAACTGCCCATGTGTACAGCACACCTCACCAAGTTATGTGGTGTTTTTTCCAAGAAAGCAGGGTTGTCTTGGCTATCAGAAAAGTATACCTGTCAAAAATATAATGTCTGTGTACACTTCACAAGTTGTTATAGTCAGTAAAGTTTGGGTTTTAAAATCACTACAACTTCATGGAAACAAATATGTTGTTGGATTTAGTATCAGTGTCTTGCTTTATTTTGTGATTTTAATTACCCTGCTCTGTTCTTACTGAAAGCAAATTATACTTATATTTTTGTGCTATTATAGCTTGTTGCTTTCCCTAATTTAAGAGTGGGAATAATAATACACAACACTCAGTGCATTGGTCTGCTCAACCAGTATTCGTAATTTCTACCTTGAAAAAATCAATTACACAAGTAGCAAAATTTAACAGCCTACAGCCATGATTTTGGGATGAACTCTGTTTTCAGCGGCTAACCAAGCATTAATTGATGCATGAAAAATGTAAATGCCTGTCAGTAGTAATTTACTACTAAACAACATTAATTGGATTTGCTGTAATTTTGGTGGCTAGATTTGATAACTTCAGCACCATTTCCAACTATTTTTCCAGGTGACAGAGTAGGAAACCAGCATTTATGGATGTTTAACTACTGTATGTGGAACTTACTTTAAATTTAAGGCGAAGGATATACCCAAGGTTTTAAACCATTTTCATCTTACTCCTCTGTTGTAGGAATGGTGACATTTATTTAAAAGTCCAGATCCAAGCAAAGGTCACAGAAAAGATGTCTTTGCAACTTTAAAGTGGTTGACAAAAACAGAAAGCTTTTACAAAGTAGCAGTGCTTGTCACCATCAGCTACTTATGACTTGAGCACTGTCCCATAAGCAGTACAGGTAAAGTTTACCATCTTCCTGCTGGAGAGAAGTTTCTCTTCCAAATGCCTCAGTTTCCCTGTTTTCTTCCAAACTTGGAGTCTACAGTTCCTTTCATAGTTATGCAATACGGGTTGATACAGACTTTGGAGAAACGCTGTGGAGAAAAGGATTTTCTTTTAGAAATCTTCCTCTCCCTTTTACTGCAGTGATGGTTTGGTAGGTGAGACTTTGATCACAGCAGCTGTAGCAGTATGCCATAACAGAAATCAGTAGCTGATTTCCACATGGAAATAAGAGAGTTTCTAGGGAAGAGGTTGGCATACAGGAATGATTTGCTGTTGCAAAGAGCTGTCATTTGGCAGCTTCCTTTCCTAGCAGCCCTCATGGGTTAGACTTGATTGATATGAAGGCATGGTATGGAGGACACCCATCACAAGTAGAGAAGGTTTAGATGTTTACATTGTGCTTAACTGTGTACTAGAGGTTGGATAGGGAAGAAGGGTTAGGCTGCACCTCGTATTGGAAACACTTAACATGTAGCTTAAAATAGGAGCAGAACATGAAAGGAGCACATTTGTTCCAGTAGCCAAAAGAATAGAAGAGGAGAGAGAAAAAAGGGTATTTAAGATTTAAATGTTATTGGAAGAGGATAACTGTAAACTAAAAGCATGAAAATACAATTTTAATCTCTCAAGCAGATAGAAAAGTTAAGAAACTTACTCTTTCCTGTTTTTTTGTTTGTTTGTTTGCTTTTTTTAATGTAGAATTTATTCCAAGTTCCATCGGAGAAGAATGCAGGAGCTGACAGAAGTGGGGCTGCAGAACTTTTTTAACTTATTCCTCATGCTAGCAATTGTTGTGGAGACAGAAGATATAGTGAGTCGAGTGTTGGATCTTTTGGATTTCCTGGCTCCATCCTCCATCACCATGTCTCAGAGAGCTCTCATCTGGAGAGGTCATTTTGCTTTCCTTTTGATTTATGTTGAGAAGAACATGGACGTTAGCGTCCTAGCTGAGAAAATCTCAAGTGCTTTCCGTGAGAAGGCAAAGGAGTTTTTAGTAAACAAAAATGACTACACGCAGAGACACAATCTCTGGACTCTACTTTCGACCTACGTTGATGGTGTCCAGGAAGTGTTTGAGACTAGCTGCTACTTGAGCCTTTCTGAGGAAAAGTTGCTAAATGATGGCTTTACAATGCTGCTGCCTGCTTGTCGAGGAGCTGAGCTGAGTATGGTCCTGAATTTTCTTCAGGTTGTACTAGCCAGACTTCGGTAAGTTATTTAGTTAAAGTGTGCATATAGACTGGCATGTTGTTTTTGTTTTTAGGGTTAAAGTGTAGTTCATATTAATTTTTTTATTGAAATAGAGCAAAAGGAAAGAGAAATCTCTGGAGGGATGTAAATGATATGTTAAATTTCAAAATCCACCAATACTTCAGTGCATTTTGAAACTCAGAAATGTTTCCTTACTGTTTCAGATTAGGTTTGACATCCCGAGATTTTGTTATAAATTAGTGGCTCTTTAGAAAGTCATCCAGTTGCTACTATTTCAGACAATATCATCTTTCCTTTGGGACAGGGAACTTCAAAATTATTTTCTGTACTAAATTACTTAAATTGGGGGGGTTGTTTTTTTGGTTTTGTTTCTTGACTGAACGTATTCTGTTTTTCAGACTCTTCATTCTGTTTTTTCTCTTTCACCAAGGTTGCATTCAAATACCACAGTTATGGAGATTTAAATACTTGTCTGGGGTTCAATAAGAAAGAAGGAAATCATATTTTACCACTTCAAGCAGTTTTGCTTTGATGTACTAGTTCATTTTTCAACACCCACAGTGCCCTTCAATAAGCATATTTTTTGTCTACTGATGCCTTTGAGAAGCAGTCCTCCAGTTTGAAGCCCAAACTGCCTTTTTTTTATAAGATATTAAGAGGCAGCTATTGATCTGCCATTACTTGAAATGTGCAAGACTGAAATATGTGTAAAGAGCTGTGGAAGAGTACATAATAGGAATACTGAGGCCCATATGCAAGATCTCTCTTTAACTAGGTCCTTTGTTATTGTCTAGTAGTTTGACTACAGCTGTCAATAGCTTATAGATCCAAAGACAACTGTTTTTCAGGCAGTCTTTTGAAAAAAGATGAAGCACAGAACTAAGTTTAGTTGATTTATTATTTATTATTTCAGTTCAACTGAATGTATTTCCTGGAATAAATTGGAGACTTCAAAAATACTTTGACATTTTCTCCATTAGCTAATGCACAGCATTTGTTTTTTTGTTTTTAAAGATGAAATAGGGAGAAATTTGAGACTAGTGAAGAAGTTGCCTATTTTGTAACTTGGCATTATTTCAAAAGCTTTCCAGGACTGGGGGTTATGTGGCCCTCTTGTAGCATTCCAGACTTCTCAGCTCACCACAAACAAAGTACAGGGCAGTATTCGTACCTTTTCTTACAAAAAACAGTTCTGCTTGAAATATTTTAATTATCAAGATGCTTAAACAATAATCAATATGAATATGACAAGAGTCTTGCTTTTAACAGTTCTTTATTGCAGCTCCTGTATTTGTACATTTGGTTACTGTTACCAGCCTATTTATCCCATCTACAGAGAAACTGAATTCCTTAACATTTAGCTCAACTCTGCACTGGTGCAACTTCACCTTGAGTATTGTGTGCAGTTTTGGACACTACAATATAAGAAAGATATTAAGCTATTGGAGGGTGTCCAAAGAAGAGCAGCGAAAATGAAGGGCCTTGAGGGGAAGCCATATGAGGAGTATGTGAGGTCACTTGGTCTGTTCAACCTGGAGAAAAGGAGATGGATGGGAGATCTCATTGCAGTCACAACTTTCTTCTGAGGGGAACAGGAGGGGCAGGCACTGATCTCTTCTCTGTGGTGACCAGTGACAGGACCTGAGGGAATGGCCTGAAGTTATGTCAGGAAAGGTTTAGGTTGGATATTAGAAAAAGGTTCTTCACCCAGAGTGGTTGGGCACTGAAATAGGTTCTCCAGGGAAGCGGTCACAGCACCAAGCCTGTCTGAGTTCAAGAAGTGTTTGGACAATACTCTTGGGCACGTGCTGTGACTCTTGGGAATGGTCCTGTGCAGGGCCAGGAGTTGAACTTGAGGATCCTTGTGGCTTCTTTCTAACTTGGCATATTCTGTGATAAAACACTTTGATCTTCAGGTTGTATTGAACACAAAAATATTACTGATTCTCTCTCCCACTTGGACAGACTCACTGAAAATAGTCCTCTGTTGCCATGCAAGTAAAACAACACTAAAATCACTTTCTTGGTTCAAAAGGTGTGGATGACTTCGTGCTAACCATATATTCAGCTGTTGTTGGCTTGACCAGACTGATTAGGCCTGGTCTGTCTGCAGACTCAAAAAAGGATAAAATGGTTCAGTGCCTGTTTTTAAAATCCAGGCTGATATAAGCTACTAGGCCTTTCATAAATGTAATTTCTCTGTACACCACAGTCTAATAATTTTATAATTGTATGACAGAGAATTTACAGGTAGGAAGGAAGTGAGATTACTGATTAAAGAGAGAAGCAGCTCCCTCTAGGCTGTTAGGAAATAATAACTTCATGTGCCACTTTCTGCTAACCCCAGATGATGGCTCACAGGAGCATTCTTTATTACTGATTAAGTAGCATTATGAAAATACTGACTTGGTTACATTAACTAAATGCCTCAGTATTTAAAGCTTAAAATAGCAAATAGTTTTAGCAATCCCCTTTAACATATCTTGTTGAATTGCTGGAATCTCACTCCAGGTTTCCCAGTTGCTTTTCTTTGAGGATACTGTAAAAATTCCAGTCTTTCATTTTCAGATTGAGGTGTAGCCAAAAGCTCTTCTTTAATTATAGCTATTCATGCTGCTATAGTTAAGGGTCTGTCAGCATTTCCATTATAAACCTTTATTTTCAAGGGTTCGTAACACAGCAGCGAAAACTTGCTCTGGGCTAAAACTTGGCATACAAGGGTTTGAAAGTGCGCTTGTTTTCTTTCTTTTTTTTAAAAGGCATCTGAAAAGAAACCCCCACCTTCACTGTTGTTTCATTACTGTGTTTTAAAATAACCCTTTCCAGATTTTTCTTGTATTTTACTTGTCTGCTAGAAAAGTGCTAGTAGCTTTTGATTGTTGTATTTACCTATGCTTAGACTGTTTAAAATAAGCTTTCTTAATCCACTTTTTTAATTGATTGTTACTATTATGATTATTTTGGTGTTTATATATTTAAATAGAACTATGACTTGGCTGGAGAATTCGTTTTTATCAGTTTTTGATAGGTGGTGACTGGATAAGTGGAATCAAGATGCTACTTGCTGGCACTTGCAAGTATTTGATCTTCGTAGTGAGATTCAGTGTGAAGTGTAAGGTTGTATTTTAATACAGTCTCCTTTTTAAAAACATGTAAAATAAACCATAAACAATCAAGAAACTCCCAAAAATCAAAATGTGAAGTGCTTGCTTCCTATGTTTGCTTGAAGGATTCAGCTTCTAGCTTAGACATAAGTTTTTTTCTTTTATTTTTTTTCACGTGTTTAAGCAGTGTTTTAGAATCCTGCCTTTTTTTTTTTTTTTTTTTTTTACTGAAAGGTGAATGCAGGATGTTTGCCCATGTGTGCTTTCATTTGTTCCAGATCTCTAGCACTAACTGTCATCTGAGTGTCTGATGGCACAAAAAGAAACCCTAGGTTAATAAAAATATGGCATTAAATGGATTTGACAGAACTTGCTGTAAAAATGGACACAAGACTTGGAGAAATCTGCTGTACATTCTTGGCACTTCAATATGTTAGTCTTAAAAGAAGCGTTTGAAATACACTAAAATGTCTTTTATTGCAATTGGGTATTGCTCTGACATGAGCATTCTCTTATTTTCATCATCCTGGCATTTAGGTTTTGTGGTGTGTTAGCACAAAGTTACAGGACTATAAAATGTGAGTACATGCCCAGGTGTAAAATCGCTGCTGTGCTCCAAACATCTTTGCCTAGTTTCAGGGAGACCTACTACTAATTCTCATAGCAGAAATGAGAAGTACCACAAACCTAATACTGTAATAAGCAGTAATTTTATTTTGAAAACAATTCTTATGTATTTATGCCTATTTTTTGCCAATTTTTAAAAATATTGCTGTGTTAATTTCATAAGCTCTTACAGGAATACTGACTAGGTAAACCCGTCTCTAGTTAAAAGTTGCATTAATAATTGGGCCGTGGATAACAACAGAACTGAATGTTTCCGTCTGTAGAGTGTGTTTAGCCTTGAGGTTGTAAGAGAAATCACGATAGGAATGCATTATCCAGTATATCTTTGCTATGGAAATGTATAGTCATTTGTAATTTTTTTTTGCGTTGTACTTGCCATCAAAACAGCCTGTGGGAAGCTTTTTCGAGACCAACAGAGGCCTCTCTCCCCCTCTCTGTTACCGTGTAAGTCAGCAGATAAGCTCAGGAGGAGAATAGAAAGGTCCTCCCTCCTTTTTTTCTTGCCCCTCAGGGGTTTTAGTGTTAGTCTTTGCAAAATCTTTTTTCTGATGTTGAGCTTCTGAAAACTATATTCAGAAGAGTTTGGAAGAGCATAAGTCTTCTCTTACCCATCCCATCCTGTGAAGATATTTAAAGCTACCAGCTGTGATGTTCTGATAAGCACAGAAGGCAATTCTGTGACTAAGCCACTGAACTGAGAGTCAGATGATGTTAGTTTGGCTCTAAGATCTCCCAGGCTTAATGAATGACCATTAGAAAGTCATTAGAAGTTGCTATGAATTTTGTTTACCTGGGTGAAAAACATGAAATAAATCCTTCCTTTTTCGCTTCACAACATACACCTTATGCCTGGGAAGCAAGCGTGCCTTGCTGTGCTAACTTGACCTATGGCTTAAAGTATTTTTAGTGGGTTTTTTTTTGAAATTCAGGTATTCCATTAATAAAACTGATGTTTGAATGACTGCAATAAACATCTAGTCTCTAAATGCTTTAATGCATGGGAAGCAAGCACTACTGTAGAATATAGCAGCATTTTGAGAGGTTTCTTGTGTCTAAATCCTTAAAAATAATCTGTTACTGTCTTCTGAGGGAATACTGTGTGTGTTCTTAGCTACAGTTGTTGCCTTAAGGTGTGGCTCTTATAATTAAAACTGAATTTTCTGCCTACTTTATGTGGGATTTGAGATTTTTTTTTTCCCAGGTTTTTATTGAGGTTCTTAATTAACATTTTACACCTTTGTCCCTTGTATTCTGATCTTCAGAGATGACTAGATAAAACTGATGTGTGTTTGGATTGTTTCCTCTGAGAATATTACTGTGCTAAGGAGTGAAATGAGAGAGAGTGTGCACTGCAGCCATGTACCTGATACTTTGTTTATAGAAAGTTCCTGTGTATGTATAGCATTGGTCTAGGTTTGCAAGAATACGCAGTTCCACTTTTCACTGTCCATTTCCTTGAATCTGTAGGTAGCCACATTAAAGCTGAATAATTGATTAAAATCAATTTTATATTGATGTTTAAGATGTAATAGAGAGCCTCTGAAGGAGGAGCTGGGGACAGGGCTGGAAAGGCATATCCTATGAGGAGTGTCTGAGGACTTTGGATTTGTCTGGTTTGGAGAAAAGGAGGCTGAGGGATGACCTCATTGCTCTCTACAGCTTACTGAAGAGGGGGAATGGAGAAGGAGGTGCTAGGCTCATTTCCCTGGGCTCCAGTAATAGGACACGTGGGAGTAGTTCAAAGCTGAACCAGGGAAGGTTTAGACTGGACATTAGGAAGCATTTCTTCACTGCTTGGGTGGTCAAGCACTGGAACAAGCTTCCTAAAGATGTGGTCAATGCCCTAAGCCTGTCAATGTTTAAGAGGCAATTGGACAATGCCCTTAATAATTTGCTTCAGCTCTTGATCAGCTCTGATTTGCTTAGATAGTTGGACTAGATGATTGTTATAGACCCATTCCAGCTGCAATATTCTATTCTACTGTGTTCTATTCTAGAATCACTTTAAGAACAGACTGAAACAACAAAAGCTGTCAAAAAAGCTTCTAATTGTTGATGCCCAAAAAAAGTCTGTCTTGGTAGACACCCAAAGCTAAAGAAACTGAAGTCTAGTACTCAGCCATCAATCATGAAGATACACAGTTCTGTCCCCTGTGGTACAGATGGAAACACTTTTCTGTGTTTCATCCATTGTACCCATTTTATCTACCAAAAAATAATCCACATAAGCTTTCTGTAGCCTACCTGACAGCGGTACAAGACTTACTGTTGTGAAAGAGTAAATCCATGAAAAAAAAGAGTGAAATCATATCCAGGTGTACTGAGAACCTGCTGCTTGGGACCCTGCAGTTGTTTAGAGAAATATGTGCTCCTTGAAGGACATAAAGTACAGATTTGTTTTCTGATGGAAGTGTCTCACTTCTGAAACTATTTTCCCCAAATTAACTCTCCTCTCAGTTTTCCTTCTGTTCTTCACATGAGGTGAGAGAATGGCTTTTCATATGGAGTATTTTTTTTTGTGGATGTTAAATAAAAGAAATATTTTTGCCAATAAAACCATTATATGCAAGTAGCCTTCTAATCTCTTAATTTTGATTGTTTCTTCGTTACCTTACAAGATATATATTTCTTCTCTCTTTAGGATATCTCTTGTCAGATTTAAGGCTTATTTAAAATGAACAGAAAGCTGAAGCAATTTTCTTTATTCCATTTCAGTCTCCTAAGGCCTATTTCCCCCTGGTGAGCTCATAGCAACAGGGGGGTTTAAGGGAATTCAGCTTTCTGCAAATTAATGTCTCACATCATGAAAATTCAGGACCTTTTTTTTTTCTATGTCTTGAAAAAGTAATACAGTGAGTGCGAGTATTATTTCTTGCCAGCGGGTGGAAGATGAATGATTTTGTCACAGTTTTACTGCTTGATGAGCAGTGTCCTGAGGGTCAGGCTTAAGTCTGTGTCACTATGCTGCTCATTACTCTTGAGCTAAATAAGGGCTGATTGGATCTAAATTGCCTAGCACATGGGCCACAGATGAGCTCAGTGAGTAGGGGATGACCTGCTATTCAGGCTGGGAGTAACCCCGGTGTGCAAATGCTGCATTAGAACACCGTGGGAGAATGAGAGGCTACCGACCGCTGCCAGCAAAAGAAATCGAAATGTAAAAACTCTTTGATGCTGCAGTGTTAGAATTTGAAATGTAGGAAGTGACAGGTTGATGGTACTTATCAGCTTTGGCTGGATTAGAGAACAGTGTCATCTTGCTTATATAATGACAGAAGAATAAAGCCAGCTCCCAACTACTTGGTGGTGTGGAGCTGCTGCTGTCAGAGTCAATGCTGCCTCCTACTGACAGTCTGTGCAGAAGGATGGAGAAAGCGAATGGTGAGCTGGCTCCAGACAGCTGCTCAGCCTCTCTGGCACCAGAGTGCAGTCTGTGCCCCTGCCCACCTGTGCCCATATGTTTCTGGTCCCTTAGCAGAGAATTGGAAACCTGACTGATACAATAGCAAGTGTACATTCTGGGACAAGAGCAAACCACTGTCTTGGCTATGTCAAGAATGGTTGGACGAGTCAATTATGTGCACTGAACTAAACATATCTGTCTCTGCTTCACCCAAAATATTTCTCCTTGTACTCGTCTCTATTGCTAGCCCCTGTGAAAGGAGTTAGTCTCAGGAGAGGAGAATTAATTTGTACCTATGTGTTTTAAAGAAAGTTGACCTTTAAAGAGAAGAAAAAAAATGTGAACCAACTCCAAGGAGAATCCTTGTGCTAACTGAACACATGAATATACTTGTCTTAATGGAGGAAAATGAAAAGCAGGCAAAGCACCTGCAGGTGCTGGACACAACACAGACTGTAGTACTCCGTGCAGTTCTGAAAGATTCAGTTCAGTGGTTCAGTAGAACAAGCTTTCGGGTTTTCTTTCCACCCACCATTACTCATTTTTTTGAAAACTAATAGCTACGGTGATGAATAGCCACTTGCTTAATTTTTTCCAAATTTGTTTCTGCTTCTCTTACTGACAGCTGTAACTTACTAGTGTCAGCTTCTCTTACTACTCATTTCTGGGACTACCTCATCAGCAAAAACAATTTGTTGTGCTCTCTTGAAAGCAGTGCCTAAATGAAGAGAAGGGATGAATCTAAATACATTATGTGTTTTCTGTTTACTCTTTTCTGGTTTTCTCTTTTCTGGGTATATATTATTTGATTCTTCTTCCCCCGGGATGTTTTCACTTAAGATAAAATTTCTTCTTGGACATAAAACAACTTCTACTGTACTTGTTTCTGGGTATTGTAACCAAAAAAAAAAAAGAGAAAACAGCAGCCTTAAAAGTACAAACAGTTTTTTTGTAAGCCGGTGTGAGTCTTTGGGAATGAGAGAGAAAATTTTCATAGAAAATATCAGTAGTGTAATGCTTCAGCGTTACTTGTATTATCTTAGTATTATTAGTGTTTAATGGCATCACTTCAGTCACTGAAAATGAGGAACAGTTTAGCACAACTACTTGTAGTAAATGAAAATGAGTTACAGAGTTTGTCTCAGTTTGCACATAGCCAAAATTTAGAGGATATTTCTCTATATTTGTTTAGAAAACAAAACCAGAATTGAAAATTATTTCTATATTTTGAAAGAAATTATCATCAACAAGAGGAAATAGTGAAGGCCAAGTACTGAAATAAGGAAGGAGAAGTGCAAATACAACATATGGAATGCTTGGCATGGCAGCTGTACTGTCCATGTGTGGGGAGGTAGTATGCACCATGAGGTGAGAGAAATGGGAGATCTCCACATCTGGGGTTGGTTGAAGTGAGGTAGCTGCCACAGCTGTTACCTCATCTCTCTGTTCTGCCCTTGCTTGTAGACTTTGCTACCTGCTCAGCACAGATGGCTTCAAGATCCAGTATTGTCCCTGCACTAGCAAGTTTCTGCCTGGTGTAGGGGGGAATACCAAAATTGTTTGTGAATGGTAGTTCAGGTGGATTCCCTTGTATCTTAAAAGGAGTGGGAGGTGAGTGTGGTACTTAAGTTTTCACTGCTGTTTGCATGGATATTTATTTATGTGAGTTTGTAAGACCATAGTGGCTGCAAGAAAATCTGAAATTTGGCTGCATCTGATGGCTAACTTTTAACAGTGAGTTTCTCATGTACACAGCCGGTACAATATGAGGAAGCAGGACCTAATGTGACTTGAATATCGTTGTGGGATGTGTTAATAAAACTCCTGCAGGTAAGAGGAGCTGCTTATTCTCTCTTTAGCCGGAGTATTCTGTATGCAGTTCTAGACATGTCAGCTTACAAAACATTTATGAATAAATTGAAAATTGGAAAGAGTCACAGAAGTGAGTGATAAGAGTAGGAAGTTTGTATAAGTTTGATGGAACTGATTTCAGCTGGGAAAAGTTGAGGAGAGACATGCTAGAAGTTACCTAGTATATAAAAGGATGTTGCAGGTTTTCTGTTGTTTTTCGTGCCAGTGAAGATGGAATTGGCTTGATTTGAGGCAGAAGTTTAGTGTGGTTACTTATAGTAGGCTGAAAACTGAACACTCTTGCGGGCTTTAAGAGAGACTTGTGGAACTGAATGATTTTTGGTTTTAGTGGTTTTTTTAGACAATGAATTAGACAA
Source organism: Lepidothrix coronata (assembly GCF_001604755.1). NCBI lineage: Eukaryota > Metazoa > Chordata > Aves > Passeriformes > Pipridae > Lepidothrix > Lepidothrix coronata. The sequence goes on along the minus strand of NW_016690250.1, from coordinate 438,949 downwards.
ACATTTGCCAGAAAGTAGTTTATATGAGCTTACTAGATTGGTGAGATGAACTCCCTGAATCACTGTCAAGGTGCTACCAAGTCCTTCACTTATGTTTCTGTGGTTTGATATTAAGGAGTGCTCAATGCAGCTGGTGGTCAGATAGTACGGATGCATCCTAAACAGTATTCTGTGCTTTTCCTTACACAACAAAAGTACAGCGCAATTAGAAGATAATGAAAAATAGTACCAGAAACTGTAATCTGCCATAAAATTTAACTTTCGAAACCTGTCATTCATTTTGACGTGTAGTATCTGCACTCTTTTTAATTTCTCTGTTCTACTGGGGGGAAAGAACTGAACCTGTGTAGTGCTCCTGTGTCCTACTTGTTCATGGAATTTCTGGAGTGGGGAAGTGAAGATGGCTTCTCCTGTATACACAGAACAGTGGCCCTGCTGAACAGGGTGATGAGTTTTCAGTGGTAATGTGTTTGAATCTTGAAATTTTCTAGAAAATTACTTTGAAAATGCTTTTTTGGACATTTTCTAAGGAAAGCTAATTGATAAATGGCATGGTAGGTGTACATTGTCCTATTTTATTTGGCTTGGAACAAGTCTAAGTGTCACTAATTGCCAATGGCTAAATGCTCCAGTTTTCTTTACAGATGTACTAAAACAGGGATGGTGAAAATGTGCCTCATGGCAAATGAGTCCAAAATAGTAGGCCACCATATCCTCCCCAAAAATAAACTGGAAAGAGCAGAAGATACTATGCAATGTGTACATCTGCATCATCTCAGGGTCTTATGGGGGTCCTTTCCTGACATTTTTACTGGGTAGAGAAAGGTAAAAGCAGTTTGTAGTTTACTTAGTTGACTGATAAGCTGAAAATACTGTCTATTCTCTCTTCTTTTTTCACGACCAGAAGGCCCTGTTTATCTCTAATCGGGGTTAATTAAAGCCTTAGGGCCATACAGAGTCCCTGCCAATGGCTGTAAGGTACAGTCATAAACAAGGCTGCAGCCCCTCACTGTAGGGAGCTGAGAGGTAACTGTGCGCCTGTCGCAGGCTCTGATAATAGAGCTGTGCTAATGCTTTCAGAAAATACATGAGGGAACTTCTTTGGTCAAATAGTTCTGTTCATTTATTAATTTCTTGGCTGTTATCGAAGAGTTGTATGAAGTGTTTGGTTTTACGTGCATGCTTGGAAATCCCTGTTAAGAGGCAGAAAGCTCCTGGTTCTCTCCATGGTAATGCAGGGACTGCACAGGCAGCCACGGCAGCCATTATGCACGCAGCAGGAGCGCTCACTGCAGCCGGGCATGTGTCATCTTTTATTGAGGGGCAGGAGTAGCGAAGAACAGTCAAGTACAGATGTGCCTGCCAGGACAATGAGGTTTCCTTCTACTGCTTTTTTGCAGTCTTGTTTTCCTTTCAAAAAGTCAACCACAAGAACGAAAAATGAACATTTTCATTGGCATTCTTTTGTTTTCCTGGACAGGAATATATTGATTAGCTATTGGCGCTGTGCATTTGAAAATACTTCAATAAGTATTCCAGGTATCTTGCTAAAATATTTTAAAGCTGCTAAAGATTTGCTCCCAGGGAATTCCTTGAATTCACACCACACCTATATATTCAAGGGTATTCTAAAACAGCTTGATTTGGTGATGAAAAGCTGTGCATGTATTTGTTCAGTGTGTTACATTTATATGGAATTTTGTATTAGGTGCAAAGATGACATCAGAAAGTAATGCCCCTGTGATCATCTCTTAAATAATAATTAACTATAACATAACCATGATTATCCAAACATCATAGGGAGAGTGAATATATTCAGGCAATCAAGGGATTTTACAATGTGATTATTAGGCATTGGGGAGATGTGACCCTGTTTAGGGTAACAGGGAGCTGTGGTTAATTGATGTTAGGATAATCAAATTTTTATTGTTTTATTGCTCTGGGACCCTAGGCTTTGCAAGAGTATATGTGCGTGCACTTAGAAGAAAGAGAAACCCCGAGCATATTGAATTATAAGCCTAAAAGTGAATCTTGAGGTTATGGTTACATTATCTTGATGTACTGAATTACTGCTATGATTATAAGTGTTGAGAAATCATTTATATTGTCTGTAAATCATCCCCATTTAACGTCACAGTGAAAATTCAATACATCTTGATTCTGAGTATTTTGTAAAGGTATCTATTTTCCTAAGACATGAAAAATGACTAGCTTTTTCCAAGTCAAACTGAAAAATTGAAGTTTTTTTTTTCCTGCAGCCAAGAAATTTTTATTGTTTTCTTTCTTGAAGGAAAACCTTTGTGAGGTGTACAGTCTGAATGTTTTGACAGAAAATACAGTGGATACAGTCCCCCTTGAGCTTCATTGTCTTCAAGTTTAGAATGTGAGACAAGAGGAAATGGTATCAAGTTGTACCAGGGAAGGTTTTGATTGGATATTGGGAAAAATTTCTTCATGGAAAGGGTTGTCAAGCATTGGAACAGGCTGCCCAGGGAAATGGTGGTGTCACCATCCCTGGTGGTATTTAAAAAACATGAATGTGGCACTTGGGCACATGATTTAGTGGTGAGGTTGGCAGTGCTGGGTTAATGATTGGACTCGATGATCTTAAAGGTCTTTTCCAACCTAAACGATGCTATGATTCTATGAAACTGTAAACCAGAATTTCATTTCATTGGAGTTCATTATGAAAGGGTTTCCACTGCACTGCTGTGGCACTGAATCTCTGGAATTTCTAGTAGCTCAAACTGCCCTCTGGAAGACTTAACGATTAAGTGTAGCATTGCTACTGTCTAACTGAAAGTTTTTTCTCACTCACTCCTTTTTTTTTTCTGTTCTCTCTCTTTTTTTTTTCCCTCTCTTCCTTGAAACAGAGTAATTTGTGAAAACTCTTCAGCAATCCTATCTCCATGTAAATTAATACTGTAAATTGTGCTGCTAGTGAGGGTGGAGGGAGTAGTAAGAGTGGGTGGGGGGAGAGAAGAATTAAAATCATTCCAATAAATGGTTTAATTTATGCCTCAGCAGTTAAGCATGCTCCTGGTTAACAGAAATACCCTTCAGCTACACAGGATTTGGGAGGGTTGGAGGGCACTCATTTGCACATAAATAGCCATTAACTGATAAATTCCCAGAGGTCTCCTGTTGCATGCTAGTGGTTCTGACCTACTTAGCTAGCTTAAATTTGTTTTACAGAATTATTATAATTCCATCCTTGGTACTTAAACTTTGTGATTAATGCATGCCTCACAATACAATTAAAGTATAATTACACAGTTTTACAGTTTGCTATCATGGTGTTATTATTATTACAAAGAGCTGGATTTTGCAAATATTAGAAGAATTAGGGTTCTGATACCCATCACTTTGCTGTTATTAAGTGATTATGTTAAATGGGACCCCTTTATGTCTCAAGAATGAAGTGGAGAGAGGGGAATCATTAACTAACACATCAGATGGTTTCTAAGTGATTGAGGAAGAGATGTGTGTAGTTGACAGGTGCAAATACCTTTTGTTTGTCTTTGCCAGCTGCCTATGACATGCTCTAGCACATCTGTGCTTCAGTGCTTAAAAAAAGTTTCGTACAAAACATCTCATCTCTGTAATCTTAAAAAATCATTTACATGTGTTAAACATCTGATTTTATTATACTTCATTGAAGCTTTTTATTATACGAACGGGTTTTTTTGTACTCTTATTAAAAGCATGAGCAGCCAGGTACAGAAGTTCAGTAGATCTGTGCAGTGTAGGTTAGGGTATGCGTGCAAAGATGATACAGAACTTTCTCTTGTGCTCTGTAAACTCACAGCAGTTCTCTGAGAGGGATCTTCCTAACTTATCAGTTTGCATGCATGAATGTATCCTATATTTATACTGGCTGGAAATAACAGTAAGTCACAAACACTGCTATTTTAACCTTAACTGTAAGGGTTACCTGGCCTTCCCTATTTTTGGGACCAAACTTAGTTCTCTGGCTACTATTCATTCTTGAAGAAGAGATCCTTGAACTAATGTTACTTGTACATGACCCAAAAAAAAAACCGCTGCTGTACTGCATAATTCTTATTACATCCTTTTTCTTTTCTAATGCAGCTGTATCAGAAGACTTAGGTCTTTACATTAATGATTAATACAATTAGCAAATAAAAGAACTGAAAAAATTTTTAATACTATTTCCCCTATTCCAATGCAAGTTACAAATATGATTTTATTTTGTTTATCTGTGAATTTGTGTTATATTGCAGATTTCACTGGTGGGAAAGGGGTCAATTGATGCATTTTTGGAATTACACATTCTGTTCTTCTAAAGCTCTAGGGTTATACTATAACATTTTTTATCTATAATTGCACAGTGTAAACTCCATATGTGGTACAGAAATTGAATGTTGCACCCTCAAGTCTTATTTGATCCAGTGTCTTGGTTTTCATTTTTCCTTAGTTTAAAAAAACTTGTTGCTTTTGTGGTTTTCTGGTTTCCCTAAGTTGTGCTATTCATTTCTTTAACAATGAAAATATTTCTTCTTTTTAATTCCAGAGAACCAAGGAGTAGAAGGCAAATAGAAATCTTTTCCTTAAAATTACTCCTTTCACATTTGTAATTTTTGTCTGTATTTATGCTGCTACAATGATATAATGTCTGCTTTTGCTGTTATCATTTGCTGTCATTGAGCTCAGAAAACATTGGTCATTATTACTGATGCATGGAAGCGTGCAAACAGGTAGTCGGTAATTATACTTGGAAGAATGTACTATATTTCAGGGCTTCCTACTTGAATATTCCTGAATTGGTTTTATTTCTAGTCTTTAAAAAAAATACTGCATTGAAGTGATTTAAATCATTTTCATGTGGCACTGCGAAAATGCAAAGGCACATTACCAGAAAGAAATGGTCAGCAATAAGAGCTGTTTTGCAAAGTTGGCTTGCAACAACTACCATGATATGTGGAGAAAACAGTTATCCTGTAATAATAAGACTAATGAATTCAGAAATCCATTGATTGAACTGGCTCTGGGTAGATTATGTGCAGGCTTGCTTCGAGGAGAGGAATTTATGAAATGTTTGCCGCATCCAGCAAGCACTGCTGCTATAATACAGCTGCCTCCTCAGTGGTTTGCTTTGATCCTGTGGAATGAAAGGACAGGAGGATCAGCTCAGGTCTAAATGAGATTACAGCTGGTTCGGCAGCTTATCTGGTCTAATGCCAACTAGTGTGGCTTTGCACGTCCTAAGGGGTTTACAACAGAAACTGTTTATTGAGTATCATCGGTTTACTCAACACAAGCAGGCTAATCCTTCCCAGCCTCAGCATGTTGTAGGATTGTGTATGAGCCAAACCAAAAGCTGGTGCAGCCAGGGCCTCCAGAGCCCTTTGTCTCGCTTCATATTGATTTTTTTTTACCTGTGTTAAAGACAGTAAAAAATAAAACCAATAACCAGCCCTATTGTGAGCAAAAGGTTAATCTGACCTAAAAATCTTACAAAAGCGTCTTTTAACCCTAGAAGGGATGGTAGTCTTTCTCTGACTTTTCACTCAAGGGATTTTCTAGTTTAGGGTTTTGAAGAGCAAAAATAGGAAAAGCAGCTTCGACAATTAACTTTGTGTGTATTGAAAGGTCTCTGAATTCTTTCAGCAGCTGCATAGAAAACTTGTTGTTTGTGACATTATTAATGTCATCTGTGGTAGGTGATGCTGCATGGCAAGAACATGACATGCTGAACATAAACAGAGTAGTAGGAGCTGGCAGGTGTCCCAAGGCATGTGCTGCTTTTTCATTATAGTGGTTTCTATATGCCTTTATCAGCTATTTTCTCAATGAAAAAAACAAATATTACAAACTAGGCAAGTGCATCTTAAGAAATTAGGAAAAGTAACGAACAGGCCCATCGAAGCAGAATGTTTTAAAAAATTATGCGCTCCAAGTTTTTAAACAACATCCCTTTCTGTTCTGATATAAAATACAATGGAATATTGGATACGACAGTATTTTATTGAGCATGTGACCTGTCTGAGGTGAGTCTTTTTTGGAAAACGTTACAGCATGGGTCGGATGATTATAAATCAAATATTTTTGTAGTATAGAGAAATAATAGATTAAAGTCCAGGAAGCCTTGCAGAGTAGTAGCAATACATTTGCACTGAAAAGAAATGCAGTACGTTACCAAGTCTGCATTGTTGGGATTATTATTAAATACATATATTTGTACACTGTGCATATTATTGGGGGTAATTAAATTAGTTTTGCCATGATGCAGGAAGAAAATTTGTTGGCATACATATCTGTCATCAACTGTATGTGGCAGACTTAAACTGGAAATTGTTTTGAAGACTGTTGATTACTATCTAAAAGAAAAGATGACAGTAACTTTGAGGAATTATGAAAGGCTGTTTTCTGTTTACTTCATCTAATTGGAATAAATGTTTATTTTAACCTATATGTTAGCAAAGAGGTTACAATGGATACCATGGAGGTATTATGAGTGTTCTGTGGGGAAATTGCTAAAAATGATGTGTAAGATAAAATGTGAACCTTGCTAATACTTAAACCTAATGGACAAGAAGTGTACAAGTTTAAAATGTAATAATAATCCATTTATTTGTATTTTATCAAATCGGGTTCTAAAGCAATAGGTTGTTCTTATGTAGTATTACAGTTTAGCATGTTTGGAGATAAAAATTAGTGTTGGTGATTGCTTAAAGTCTCTTTGTTCAATCATCTGAACAGTGCAAATCCAAGCATTTTGTCAGACTGTGAGAGGTTTTGCCTGGGTAATGCTTCCCACACATACAGTTCACCAGATAAATTATGCGCACGGTTTCACAGCATAGCTGGTGCTGGGAGTTAAATGGATGCCCAGGAGTAGAACTTGTAAAACATTTTCCTGTTAACACTACCAGGCAGAATTGACATTGTCGATGGTACCTTTAATCTAATATACTATCAGTTCTAACAGTGATTTTTACTGTGTTTCAGAGAGGGTGATGATATAAGTTTTTAGCACACCTGCCATTCTTCCTGTATGGCAGAAAATTAGCTCTACTGTCTGTATTACCCAATGTTGGGAACAAAGTAGGGGATGTTTTGTACCCTAAGTAATCTCCTCCACTGAAAAGATATTACGTGAAAAACATCCTTTCCCACAACAAATGCTCCATAAAGAATAAAATTGATTTTTCAGGAAGGAAATAAAATGCTTTGTTTTGGAATTTGGAAACAAGTTAGTTCATTATCTTGAGTACAAGTTTGCCTGCCTTCCAAAATCTCTTTTCTCTCTTGGAGACAAAGATTTTCCCAAACCACTTGCAGTATATGACTCCCAGCAGGTTGCTAGAGAGTACTCATATGCATATAGATTTTGATTTTCTGCAAAGACAGCTAGAGAAGCTGGAGCAAGACAGTTTAATTTAAGAAACCCCACACTTTATTTTAACTACAGCTCCTCTCTCTGTTACAGCCTTGTTTTAAGTTAAGAACATTTTTAAAGTATTTTCTCAGTCTTCCTACCTAAAAAATAGGAATGGCATGATAATAACAGTGCTACAGGTGTAATAATAAGGCAGATGTGTTACTGGAAATTATATTCAGAATCCCTAAAGACATAACTGTGGGTAGTAGTACTTCTATTTTTTGTTTTCAGTATTTGGGGTTTAATATTTTGATACTGTTCCTTTTCTTCTCCTCAGGACTTTGTGTAGTTTTCCTCAGAGTGTCCATTTCACGTCTCCTGATCCCATCAGAAAATATTAATTGAGGTGGCACCCACTCAGCATTTGAATTTTTGCAGCCAGAATGGCTATTTTACCAGTTTGTCAAGTACCAGCTTGGTACTTGAGCCTGGGTGAGGACATACTGAATGAGAGAAACTACAGGTCTAAAACAGGACTAGATAATGGAAGGCACTTGAGACGTGGTAAATTGACTTCAGTAAACTTGTTTCATGCAGTTTGCCAAACTGATGATTTTTTTTTTTTTTTTGCATAACTAAGAAGAATTTTAATGATCCTTACTTGACCACAAATTTACCATCACATTTCTCAAATTTTAAGCTCTTCCAAAATATCCGTATTGTTTCGATATATTTGAATGAAACACTGTGAGCTTAAATAGAGATCCACCGTAGTACAGTGTGGGGAGTCCATCAGCATTGGGAGCCCATTTAACTACTGGGATCTGAATTGTAACAAGTCATAAACTTAAGGTCAACCTGTTAAGCTTTAGTTTTTATTTTAGCTATCTGTACTGTGTGAAAAATGACTCTTTTAAAAAGTGTAAACAGTAGCTTACAGAAGAGATGAACTTGTCTCATCATTATAATTCTCTGTCAACTGCTATTATCCTGATCTCAGAGACCCACGGAAGAGCTAAAGGCTGGATTTTGGAAATTATTATATCTAAAAATGGATTTCAGTGCTGGCCTTCAGAACCATTGCTTGGGATTCCAGTCACACTACATGATTATAGTTTCTCATTTTTTTTTTTTTTTTTTTGTGAACAAAAGACAGTAAGGAATTGGTAAAAATTCAGAAAATTTGTTATATCTAAGTCTGGGCTATTGTATAGCTATAGACAGCTATATTTCATTGCCCTCCTGGTGCTCTACAAGAATATGTCTCAAGTAAATTATGTTGTATAAGTAAGCAGCATATTGGATTCCCAGTAAAAGAAAAACATTGAAATACTGATTTAAGTTCAGCAGAGAACCACAAGGATGATTAGGGGTCAGCAGCAAATGCCCTGTGAGGGGAGACAGAGAAAACGGAGTTTTTCATTCTTAGGAAAAGAGGGTTTGGATGGGAGGTGGTGGGTGGAAGGCATTTTGATTTGTAAAGCAATCTAATGGGGGGGGTATAGATAAGGTGGAATTAAACTCATCACAAAGCTGTATAGTAGTAGAAATCAGTGGACTGAGATTGTGGGGAAGGAAGTTTTTATTAGATATAAGAATAAAATTTTCACAACATTGGAACAAATTTCTAAGATAGGTTGTAAAATTTCTCTCCTTGATATTATTGAAGGTTAGCATTGCTTTGAGCCAGGGGTTGGACCAGGTGACCTCTAGAAGTCCCTTTGAATTTAGATTTTTTTGTATGACTGTAATTTTTTATTAAAAATGCACAAAACAAAACAAACACTCTCCCCGAAAGCAAACAAATCCAGCAACAAAAACAAATGGAAATCACGTTTAACACAGAATGTCTAGAAGTTCTACTTGAACAGAAGAGTTTTCTGAAAGATACCTATTTGCAGTCTGCAGTTTGTCTGTATAATTAGTAACATGACTTGTTTTTCACTTCACCATTTCTTCTTTATTTCAGTTTGTCAGATAAAGTGACATTCTAATTGTCACTATAAATTATATTCCTGTATGATCCATTTTATAATGATGTGAAAGGTTTCTGTATAACTTCATGAGTGATTTCAGCCAGAAATGTGCCCTTGCCCCAAAGAATCCTGATGGCATCCTGTGCTGTAGTAGGCAGAGCATTAGCAGCTGGTAGAGGGAGGGGATCCTTCCCTTCTGCTTATCAGTGGTGAGGCCACAGCCCACAGCTGGAGTGCTGTGTCCAATTCTGGGCTACCCAGTCCAAAAGAGATACAGACATGTTGGAAAGAGTCCAGTGAAAGGCTACAAAGATGATTTTGGGACTGGAGCGTCTCTTCTATGAGGGAAGGCTGAAAGAGCTGGGACTGTTCAGCCTGGAATGGAGAAAGCTCAGGGGGATCTTCTCAACGTATAAAACTATCTGAAGGGGGAGGGCACAAAGAGGACAGAGCCAGGCTTTTATCAATGATGCCCAATGACAGGGCCAGAAGCAATGGACACAAGAGGGTCCCTCTGAACATCAGCAGAAGCTATTTTTTTTTTTTTGGGGGGGGGTGGTGTTGGTTTTTTTTTAGTTTGTTTGGTTTTGTTTTGTAGTTTAGGAGGTTTTTTTCTGTGAAGATGACTGAGCACTGGTACAGGTTGTCCAGGGACACTGTGGAGTCTCCATACTTGGACTTATTCAAAAACCATCTGGACATGGTCCTGGGCAATCAGCTTTAGGTGGCTCTGCTTGAGCAGGGGCTTGGACCAGATGGTCTCCAAGGGTTGCTTCCAACTTCAACCCTTAAATGATTCTCTTGATTTCTCAGCAAGAATGGAGAATATGGTTCTTGTACTCAACAAGTACACATTCAAGGCAGGACTGTTGCATGTAGTACTGGGATATTGTTTGATGTGTGGCATCTTTTTAGAACTTTGCAAGCAAAGAGCTCTCTCAGAAGGTCTTGATGGGGTTAAGTGGATCTTTCCTTTGAATGTTTTGAAAAAAGATAGTCTTTAAGAGGGGGCAAATGGTGCTAAACTTATTTGCTGTGACCCTTGAATCTCTGATTGTAATTGTCCTGCTCTGATGGCAAAAAGCAAGAGTTATGGAAGGTTGTTAAAACTGATCTTGTGTACCAGCAGAGATGTGCTGTTTTCATCTAAATACCTAGCAGCTAATACTGTCTGTTCCCTATGTGGCAGGTATTAGCATATATATTTCTAATAAGCTTAAACTTGAATAAAGATAATCTGAAGTGATCTGGACTCCCTGTTCTTTCAAATATAAAATTGTTTGGAAACCAAATTAAGTTTCCTATTAAAAAAAAAAAGAAATTATATCCCTTATAACTTAAAGTTACAGAAACGTAATTACAATTTCTCAGTATTTCTCTAAGAAATCTTTTATATTAAGATGTCCAGTGCATAAAACCAACAACTTACCAAAACCCACAAAATGAAGGGCCGAAGTGTCTCATGGTCAGGGCTGATCACAGAACTTCCAGTGACTCCTCCTTCCCATCAGTGTGTGTGAGTGTGTATAGTGTTTTCCTTTTAAACTCTGATTATGTGAGGTGACATGCCTGCAGTGCAGCAGAGGCTGAGGCACATTTACTGTTCTGACGTTTTAAATGTGAGACAGGGAATTTATTGGGGAATTTTTTCTTAATTTGATCAAAACTAATTGTAATGTCAGCTGCAAATATTTCTATTCAAAATAAGGCTCTTAAGAATTGAAATGCAGCTATTTTAAGTTCTGTGAAATGGCAATGATTTATAAATATTAAATTTGCTTTAGGTGAGGATTTTTGCATGTATGTGAACTAAAATAGGAGACTTCCAACAGCTTAGGATAGTATCAATTTCACTGCAGCCTGTTCAATTTTTTTCTTTGTTTTTCTCTATTTGTTCTTTCAGGCGATTAAAAAATTCTGAATCTGACCTATACTGAAAGTCTGCTTAGGGAAAGTAAATGTCTTTTTAACTGTTTGCATATTCTGTATTGTTCCTTTGAAAAAACTGAGCAGGGACCTGTTCAAAGCAACAAGATGACTCCCAGTGCCTTGAACAGAGCAGAATTTAACAGAGACTGCTTGGCTGAGATCTGTGTGTATGGCTAAGCCCTGCTGCTGGAATGAGTACCTGGACTCACTTTCCTGGGAACTTGAGATTTTGGGACAGCAAAGGGTCACTTTGCGTGTTATGTCTTCCAGTTTGTATTTCGCATTACAGACACAAAGGAAACTGCAATCTTAGCATACGCCTGTGTAGTACAGGGGAGAAGCTAACTTGGCTGAGTACCAGTGAAGGTAATAAAGGAAAATTGCGGTTGGGCTCAAATCAGCTGTCTGTTTCTCCCAACAGTATTCCACAAACTGAAATGTGAACAAGTTGCATTGAATTAACGCAGGTTGTGTTGTCTTTGCTGCTCTTGCAACCTTATCTTTGCTAAATGTGATTAGGAAAAGAAAACAGCTCTCTAACACAAATTTGTTAGGGTGGCTGAGGCAGATGTAATATTCCCCCCCAGAAGACCTAGACAAAGCAAGCTAGAGCTTTGTTGCTTGCATTTAAATTACGGTCATAACAACTTGTCTTTTCAGTGATGCAGTTAAACCCACTGAGAAGGGTTAAGGAGAAAGTGCTAAGTAATATTCTGCAGCTTTGAATGTTTGGCTTTTCTGTACCTTTGTGTTTTAGGATTGTGTGTCTGTTCCTGTTAATATCTTTACTTTGTCTTTGAGAATAGTAAAGATGTTGGGGATTTCTTGTTCTCCCTGTGTATTTTAGAAGTATTACTGAGTGCACACAACATGCTGTCACAGTGAACACAGGGTTCTCTATTACTGTGCTTAGCTATAGAGAGGATTATATTAAACTCTGTAACCTTGCTGGAGCCCCTTTGTACATTGCTGCTGTATTGATAATCCTCACATGATTCAGCTGCAGTTGAAAACCTTTTATTCACAGCATTAACACTTTCCATCCCAGTAAAGATTAGAATCTTTGATATTAGGAGATAAGCCCTTTGAGGTGCAGATAATTTTTCTATTTATTTATTTATTAGTGTGGTCTTGCAACTGTTGGTTTGGATACTACTTCACCTGGGCATATACAGAGAATACTCATGAAGCCTAACCATTTAAAAATGGGTAAAATGATTTACTGATGAATAAATTAGTGATTAATTAAGAGGCTATATGCTGTTTGATTGTTTACAAAGTAGTGAATGCTTTTTTGAAAAATATTTGTGTTCTAAAAGAAACACACAATAACATTTTGGAGTAATTAGGGAAGACATTTCCTAGTGTTCCTCATCCGCAAATGAAGATACAGTATTATCTATGAATTGGTTGCAATGTAAGATGTGTTGACATTTTCTGTTACTAATGCAGACCTGGTAATGAACAGGTTTTCTCTGAAATCTGAAGTTAAATGCATAGAAAAATAATTGGAACTTATTGCCCCATCTTCAGTATTTCACATTGTAGAATCACAATTTTGGTGACACTTGTTTAGCATTTCTTTTAAAGTAAAGGGAATCCAGCCAGTAGAAAAGAATTCCACGCTTGATTTCCTTTCCTTTGTCCATGATTCTGGTATATGCTAGTTCTTTTCCGAATACTTGCTGTTTCTTGTAATGTAGTAGGAATTGTTTCAGGTAGACTGCTGAGCTGTTTTCCATATATTTAAGATCTTAATCAAGCAACCAGTGAAAAGTTCTTGCAGGTTCTTGACACTATTCACTTGCATCTCATGATTATGGCGTCTTTTTGGCCTGGATCATTGCAAGCCTCGCAGAATCCGCATTCAGCTGAGAGTCAGAAGGACAGGACAGGCTGATCATAGCACATTCTAGGTCTCTCTTCTGCTGTATAGTGCATGGGGTAATGGTCACTGCAGGAAGAATGTGATGAAAGAAGTGGTATAACATAGGAGGGAGAACTGGCTGTGCTTGGAGGCCACTTCATTTGTGGGTTTTAGTTTTTCTTTCTTAGTTAAATTCTACAGCAGTTGCTGTGCGTCCACTTTCCTTTTTGAAGGATATCCACATTTCTTCCTGCAATTTCATGAGTTTTAAAATACCCTTTTTTTTTTTTTTATTCTCTTGTCTCTGCCAAGGGTGTAGATGATATCCTGAGAACTTTTGAAGGATATCCACATTTCTTCCTGCAATTTCATGAGTTTTAAAATACCCTTTTTTTTTTTTATTCTCTTGTCTCTGCCAAGGGTGTAGATGATATCCTGAGAACTTTTATTGCTCTCCAGTGAAGGGCAGGAATATTTAGGCTAGTACCACTTTAGCCTTTGTGCAACTTCTGCCATCTGGTAGAAAAAAAGGTGAAGGAGCATGTGTGAATTACACCTAGATTTTGAGTCTTCTTTGTCACACTTATGTGCTACTTCCTTTTGAAAGTCCAGAAGGTGAATTCCCAAAGTATCAATATATTTAAAATTTCAAGAGATGGCTGTGTTCAGAAATGCTGCAGATTGACAAACTAACATCCGTTACTCTGAATGTTAGTTTGAAAATTTTGAAGTGGATTAGGTCATGCTTGCTTTTGCCAGTTTTAGTGATTCCTAGATTTGGAAGATTGTTTAAGCAATGAGAGATAACTTTGGTGATGATATATCATAATGCATTACTGTTTCCATATTGCTGTGGAAAAGATGACTATCTTAAAAGCCTGAGACTTTCAGTTCACTTTTTCCTGTGGTACATACTTTTTACTCTGTTACATTTAAATCTAAAGAATTAGTCAAGAACATAAATCTACTAAATTTCTTTGTATTAGTTTCAGACAAAGAGCCCCATTTCTTGAATTGCATTTCTCTGAAGAAGACACAGCCAAGCTACTTTTTGTGTGAAAGCATTCCTTGTGTGAAAAAAAAACAAAACGGTTTTAAATATTTAGGAACTTTGACTTTAAAATTTGAATAGTGTGTGTCTGGCGTTTTTGCTTATTATGGTATCAGTTGCAATGGTTATGTTTTGGGAGTTTTTCTTTGTTTGTTTTATTTTAATATAACCTTAAACTTGGAAAACTATAACAGAGAGTGCTAGTCTTGACTAACTTTTATGTCAAAATGTAATGTAATGTAATCAAATGCTTTTAATCGTGCAGTTTATAGACTGACTTGTAGAAGATACATGAAACAAACAAAAAAACTTCAAATGGAAATAGTAAAAAAAATTTTCTTATGAGAATCTTAAAAAAATCATAAGTACTAGGTTCCCTATCTATTGATAGCATAATTATTTAATTACAGACATCTTGCATCATCTGTTCAAACACAGTCTGCGGTAATGCGAGAAAATATTGCTGTGATACTTGCGTTATAACATTTGAAAGGATCTGACACATTTTCCCCTGTTTTTCCTATGTTTTAGTGAATATTTCAAGTAATACCTGGGAAATGAAATAGGCTTCAAACCACTAGAAGGAAAAAAGTAGTTGTTTACAGCAGTTAGCTGTTCTTAAAGTGTTTATATCTTCAAAGATCTTTATGTAATTTCCTGAATAGGTTTAGTTATAAATAAAGATCATTTAGTTTAGGGCATTTTCTGTTATTTAACTTGGGAAGGTGACCCTGAGCTAAATTGCAATGTGTAATTTGAATGCCCATGGGCTGCCCTTCATTGGTTTGATTGGGAGAGATTATCTGGATTTCTAATATACTTTAATTATTCTGCTTATATAAATTGTCACATTAGAAGCTTCTTAACTGTTGAGTCTGTTCTGTCAATGATTCACTAACAATAGGAATATACTAGGCTCTTCCATTGAGATTTGAAGATTTATACCATCAGTGAAAGAACTGGAATGGCTCTGTTTAAACCTACTGTATCTTCAATAGTAAAGAGTATGTGCTGTGCTTCTACTCAGGCAGCGATTGATGTGTGATAAATTGAAAGGATCTGTAGCCTTTTTTATTTTGTTAAAAGGCGTTTTTTCAATTAAGGGAACATAATGCAAAATATGTTTTAAGATGTTTGGGGGCGATGTGTTCCTGATGTGCATGTGGAAAAAAAAAAAAAACAAACAAACAAAACAAACCAAACAGTATGAGTAGGATTTTTGGGTGGATGAAGATAGAGTATCTTTTAGCAATGGATAGCTAAGGTTTTACAGAGAAGCTATTGTAACTGAAATCACAAAATGGGTAAGATTGGGAAGGGACCACAGTGAGTCATCTGGTCCAACCTCCCTGATCAAACAGGGTCATCCTAGAACACATTGCATGGAATTGTGTCCAGATGGTTCTTGACTATCTCTAGTGAGGGAGACTCCACAACCTCTCTGGGTGATCTGTTCCAGTGTGCCATCACTTGCACAGTAAAGAAGTTATTCCTCATGTGTAGGTGGAACTTCCGGTGCATCAGTGTCCATTGCCTCTTGTCTTATTGCTTGTCACCACTGAGAAGAGCCTGGCTCCATCGTCTTGATAGTCGCCCTTCAGATACTTATAGGCATTGATGAGGTCCCCACTCAGTCGTCTTTTCTTGAGACTGAACAGGCCCAACTCTCCCAGCCTATCCTTGTAAGAGAGAAATATTGCCCTAATGTCTATGTGCATCTCTTACAGATCTCTCTCCCTATATCTATATAGATATCTGCACACACATTTATAAACAAGTCCTTTAAATTGTGATTTAAAGCATCTCAGTCCTAGAGTGCCTTAGGCCTAGAGGCCTCTTTTGACCTTTTACTCCCAGGCACCTGCCTGTCAGACAGCTCTGTTCAGATGAGCTAGGAGGTTACCAGCACTTGAAATATTCCTACTCTCAAATGGTGTAGGGGTCTTCCAAGATAAAGCGGTCTGATAGCCTAGTAACAGGTCCAGCTGACCAGCAACTCGTTTGACACATGCAGTCTGGTACAACAAACTGCTCTTGCCTCCTCTGTGGGATTTTGTCTCCTGCTAGCCTACAGAAAATGTGAAGTGAAGGATTGAATCCTGTGTGTATCTGGTAGGCCCAGAGACATCTGATTCTGTGTCATGAAGAACAGAAATCTGTGTGCTTGCAACCACTTTTAGAGTACCATGACTGGAGATGTGCACTTGGGAATCTTGGGTTTCTTTTTTTTGTTTTGTTGTTTGTTTGTCATTTAAATCACAGACTACAGTCAGAATGATTAAATATCTGTTACCTAGTGGTTAGAATGTAATATGGGAGATGTTGCCTAAAAGACCACAAAGAAAAAAACTCCAGGCCAATTTAGTATAGGAGATAGGTAAAGAGAGCGGGAGCTTTAAGGTCTAGAGGAATACATACCGCGCACCTGTCTAGACACTGGTTCTACGATTTTATGATAATATCCATCCAATCCCAGTTTGTCCACCCCTTGGTTCTGCCCCCTGGCACACCCCTTCAGGAACTGAGTCTGGGGGCATTTGGGACCCCTTTTTCCTCACCTTCATCTTCCTCGAAGCATGTACAGTCCTTGGAGTTCCTCCAAAGTTCTGGGCTTGAAGGTCACTGTGTCTGTGTGATATTTCCTGGTCCAGGCCTTAAGGTGTTTTCCTACAACTCTACCTTGAAAAGAAGACTCAACAGCTAACAGAATTTTGAGGGATTGATATAAGATGGGGCAGTAGGGTTTGGTATGTGTTAACATTATGCTACAGGGTAAGGGATATAACACAGCTACATTAAAATCTACATTCACTACACAACTACTTCTAAAATCTATAAAAATTAAAAAATCAAAAAAACTCTGAGACATCAGTGAGAAGAGTGTCATGGGCTCCATTCCTTATTCCGGGATTTCACACTTTTACCCAGTAACTCACTTAATGCAACACTCACAATCAAGAGCAGAGCCTGAGCCCAAAAACAGTATCAAAACTAGACTCATGTGCCCTCCCCCTTAGGCTGTGATTCATTGGTTGTTACATTAAAGAAATGTGTATTCTGTTTTTGAATATGAACATGGCTACTGCTGTATGGTATGCAACCTTCTTTTTTTTGGTGTGGGTTAGTCGTGATTAGATTTCTGGGCCCCAGTGACAGAGATTGTGAGTTAGGTACAAAGCTCAAGGCTCCTTGAGTTAGGTACAAAGCTGAATTGCAGGCACCTAGGGAACTTCCTGGTCAAAAGAGGGTGATCTGACTAAGTGAGCAGTTTGGGATGTATTATTCAGGAGTCTGAGATCTGTTTATGCCCTGCTTTTTAACCATTACACCCTTGTATCCCTTTGGATCTCATCCAACATCTAAGATGTGTCACTTTGTGTATGCTTCGTATTGTTGTGTCTAATGAAGGTGTATTTTGACACTAATATTTATGATGTTGTATAAGTCTGTGCTGTAAAGGACTTAAGCACCATGGATGAATTTAAGCATTTGATAAAAATCCTGCACGCTGCACATTAGACTTCTGAGAAGCATCCCTTTTTCCTTTTTAGCCTTCCCTACCTTATTGCACTGATCACTGATCATTATACACATTCATAACCAGGTATATTATTCGGACATCCTTTTTTTTCAGTAAACGTTTAAACATGTGGTTTATCGAAGCAAATTAAAATGAAGGAAGAAGACTGAAACATCATTTAATAAATACTGAGCTGATAGGAGCATGTTAATGTTTGATAATATGGCATCATGATTTTTCCAGTTCTGCTTGTACAGTCAGCAGTACAGCTCTCTAGTGGTGACGCTGTTATTATGGCTTATGCAGTGCTGACACATTTTAAACTGTGGGATCTTTTTTCAAATGTTTCTTTTGATGGATGGGAAAATTTATTTTTTGTCTTAAGTTTCTCATCTTGCTTAGCTTTCTGAAATCTAGTTTTTAATTCCACAAAGGTGGGTGAAAATTCTATGCTCTTTTTAGGGTTTTTTGAATTATCAAAGAGTGAAAAGGCTGTTGCTCAAATATGAAGAAACTTTTATAGATACTTTGTATGTATATTGCAGATCTGGGAGCAATATAGATTGAGAGATTCTGATTTGAGGTGGATTGCTTCTTCTGTCTGGTTCCTATGGCAGTCGTACCAGTCTCAATATACTGGCTGCTATATAAAGGGATATAAAAAAGAAATTACATCTCAAAAGCTTAGAAAACAGATTTAAAAGAGGGCTTGGATGTTTGAATCAGACTTGGGCAGAATTTAGTCAGCTTCCTTCATGCATGTTTCACTGAAACAGGCTGAATGTGAAAGTATCTGAAAGTGTATAGGTGACTCAGGTTTAAGCACTGAAGTTCCCTAGGTACCAAAACGTGTGTGCTCAGAGGCATGAAGGCTATTTTCACGGACCTTACCTGTTTAGCATCCAGCTTAAGCACTTTGAGGCCATAAAGCAGATGTTTTAGCACTTAAAATTCTTGTAAGCATGCTGTCAGTGCCCTGACTAAACACACTGATAACCAAGAGTTCAGTGCAGAGCTCTGCCACCCAGCACACCTGCATTTATAACTATGGCCAAGGCAAAGGAGGTTCACCATTTTGTACATTAGGTCAAGTGGTCACAATCATTCACCAGTGATCAGGAAACCAAAAGCTTTTACTATGAATTGCCTAAACCCCACATCTATGACTTGCCCCCAGTCTCTAAGAATGGTTAGACTGGGGCACTTTCTTCTTGGGCCATTGTAGAACCACTGTGCAGCTAGGGTGCTACTTCTGTGAATCCAGATGCATTTCTTTTGCATGAATAAGCATGTATAAGAGAGGTAGGATCATACAGTTTCTTACTTGGCACAGTGCTATGATACTTCATTGAAAGCAGACTTGAACTTAGATGCAACCATTTTGATTTTGCCTTTGTGAATGCCAGTATTATGGTCCATACTGAAACTAATTTTCCTTTATTAATGTTTTAAAAGATTATGTATAAAAGCACTGAACTCCCTCTAAAGTGTGTTTTCCTTCACATTTTGTATTATATTTTATGGTAGTGTAAATGGTTATGATTTCAGAAATGTTACATGTATTTAGTGTCAACTGCATATTTGAAGCACAGATAAAAAATAAGTAAATGTCTATGAACAAATTACTAGGTAGAAGCTGAACAGTGAGTTTGTCAACATGGAAGTTGGTATCCATAGGGATCAATGAGTAAGTGCTATAGTTGCAATTTTCTATAACTAGCATGTAATTAAATGGCATAATAGTCAACTAGTAGAATAGTCATACTGGATTATTTTCAAAGGCATATGGAGGGCACACAAGGATCCTTTTAAGCTTAATCTTGGATAGGACTAGGTACTGGAAATGTGTGTGGCTTCTGCTGAAACCTCACTTCCAGTTCTGGTCACCATAAGAAACAGTTCTGGTAGAATGACAGGAAGACATCAGTAGAGGTATTAAAAACATATTGATGTTTTATGACATTTGAAGGAAGTGAAATTAGATGAGTAATTTTAAACTAAATTCTGAAATGGTGTATTAAATGTTGTTTGGTCACAGGAAGCTGAGTGTACTGCTGTCTAGCAGAGATCTGAGTTTTGCGCTTGTAGCAGTAGCACAAATTTTGAGTTTAAATCTCATTGCAGTAAGATTTATACAACCACAGAAAACATGACTAGATAGATTTCTACAGGAAAGCCCAATCTTCTGCCATACAATAGTGCTATATAATTTCTTTGTATTGGCAAATAAGAAGGGGGGAGGGAAGGAAAAACACCTTTCTGTCTGAAGTATCAACACTGGCACTTCTATTTTGGATATTATTTTAATGCCATGTTTATTGTGTAGCTTGTTGCTAATCTTTTCAGCACAAACACACATACTTTTCATTGTATTAATGAGACTTTTTATTTTTAGAGGATTTTCAACTGATAACTTTGTTGTACGCATTTCCAAGTAGCTGACATCACCCATATCCAGGATTTGTTGAGAGAATCTCAAGTTCTTCTGTCTTATGACATCAAAATTCTCACTTTATTGTTCTCTGCATCAGCTAATCTCCATATCTTCTTGGTTCTGTATGCTGAAATCTTCATAGCTACCCCAGAACTGAAGAAGCCTCCACTTTCCTCAGTCACTTTTATTCCTGTTACTACATCTGTGGTTACATTAAAATAGAACCAATGCACAATGCATTTGCTGCCAAAACATCAAAATCAGAAACTGCCCAGAAAGCCAGCCATATCCTGGGGTGCATCAAAAAGAAGAATGGCCAGCAGGTCGAGGGAGGTGATTCTGCCCACCCGGAGGATGCTGGGCACCTGAGCACAGGAAAGATATGACCTGTTGAAGTAAGTCTAGAGGAGGGCCATGAAGTTGATGAGAGGACTGGAGTACCTTCCCCTACAAAGACAGGCTGAGAAAGTTGGGGCTGTTCAGCCTGGCAAAGAGAAGTTAGCATGGAGACCTCATAGCAGCCTTCCAGTATCTGAAGGGGGCCTACAGGGAAGGCGGAGAAGGACCCCTTGTGATAGGACAAGGAGTAATGGTATTAACTGAGAGGCAATTTAGGTTAGATATAAGGAAGAAATTCTTTACTGTGAGGGTGATAAAGCACTGTGCCAGGTTGCCCAGAGAAGTGTGGATGCCCCATCCCTGGAAGTGTTCAAGGCCAGGTTGGACGGGGCTTTGAGCAACCTGGGATAGTAGAAGGTGTCCCTGCCCATGGCAGGGGTGTTGGAACTATGTGATCTTTAATGTCCCTTCCAATCTAAACCATTCTATGATTTTATGAACTGTGTTGATAATATCAGTGATGTAAAAAGAGGGAGAATGTTGGGAAGAGAAATCTCCAAATTTAAGTATTGTTCCAGTTCCATTTATCTGCATAGGGCACAAAGCACCTGTTACCTCTCTTTGAATCTGAGTGTGATGATGCTTTGCTTCATTTCACTTCGCCTGAGTTTTTCTTGAAGTAACTGGTGTTTGTAGTTGAAATTCTAAGCATCAAAACCATTTGTCATTTTAGAAATACTCATATATCTCTTCCCAATTCCCTAGTTTTATCCAAGGATGTTGGTCCTTCAGGTGGTGTTTTTTAAATATTTATTTGTTTCAACATCAAAAGGTCATTCAGGTCCTTTAAAAAGAGTTTTATGAGCTTAATCTTGGCTGTACTGGGCAGCTGAGTTTTGTAGGTGCTGTGGATGGCCTGGCTTGGACTGGGAGCTGAGGAGCTTGGGGGGAAATGGGTATCTGTATTCATAGCCTGTGAGAGTCCCTGATGGTAGTAGCCCTTGGAGATGCTGATAGGAAAGAGGTCTTCTATCATGATGGGAAGTTCTGAATCCTTGTAGATCAAATTAAATGACATTGCATTAAGTCTGAAGGTCAATATGTGTGCAGTGCAGATTATGGACTAGTAGTGATTTGAGAGTTTCCATCATCTAGGCAGGCTGCTGAATTTTGTGTTTTACTCTTCTGGCTTGACCTAAAGTTTGGCTCCATTTTAGTAATGCAGGCTTGCAAGGTCATGTTTTATGATTACAATATCTACATCCAGAGAAATAAATGGCTGCAATTCCTTATCCAGGTGTAGGATGTAGAAAATAATCCCATATGCTACTACTGTACCTATACATCCAGCACAATCCTCATTGAGGTGGCACAAACATTCCCCTCTTTAATAAACCCAGAGTTTATTTGATCTGATGGCAAAATGCAAAAAAAACCACAGCTCTTTTTACGGAAGTAGGAAATTTGTGATTTAAAACAGGTAAAAATCACATATTACAAGTTACCATTGTAATGGGGCAACTGGTGGTTCCATAGCTCTTAACGCAATGGAAAGCTAAATGTATAAAGTTTTAGAAATGGAGTGATGTTTGCTGGTATGCTTGTCTAGTGTTAGAAAAATATGGAAGCCTGAATAAAAAGTAAAATTGCATTTATTCGTATTTTTATAGAGTTAAAAAATGTGCTTGTTGGTAGAAGTAGGTGGCTACATCAACTACAGCATATATTGATGCCTCATCGATTCTAAGCATTTACCTTATTGCAAGCATTTGTGCAGGTTACTATGAATAAACATAAATACTGATCTGTACGTGTTGCCCTTCCACTGACATAGAGATATATTACCTTACTTTGGAAGTCTGTACACCCTTCTACTTTGCATAGATGGCTAAAGGAGATGCAAGGCACCCGTCTTTGGAGAGGCAATTTAGAGGAGAGAAAAAGGTCTTTGTGCGATTTTACAGCATAGTCTGGTTGTCAGTAGGGCAGATTTTGGTCCCAGAAGTTTTATTCTCTGCATTATGAGGCATCATACATTCCTTTCTTAAAATAAAACAGAAAAGCCCTTCGTTTTTACTGTTAAAATTTTTTTTGTAGTTGGCAAAAATAATTTTTTTAACTCGTTTCTTTAGCCTTGCTTTTACTTTTTCATTATTTATCCTCTAGACCTCACTATATCTTCACCCTTTTCTTTGTCCTTTTTTTAATAAGGGGATGCTCCCAAAAAAGTGTTGCTTGGCTTTTTATGCTAATCTTGCTTGTATTTCAATTCATGTTGACTTGGAGAATATACCTTGTAAATAGGAATACCACCTGACATACTGAATACAATCCTCAGTTTCTAAACATTGATTATTTTCACAGCATCTTTAAAGGGTAAGCTGTCTTACTGTCCAAATATCATGGCTGGGAAACTGAGGCTAACAAAGGCTGTATGATTTATGTGAAGCCACAGTGGGAATAAACGTTGGGTTTAGAATTCCTGGCTTTTGTTCTTGTGTTTGGATTCATGCAGTCTCTCAAAGAAATACTGATTCCTCCTAATATTGCATACCTTTCCTTGTCTGGTAAATGTAACAATTCAAAGAGTAGCTGATACTCAATTCTCTGTCTGTCCTGTTGAAACTAATGAATGCCTGCTGGCAGGCACAAGGTATCGTTACCTTTGGCAACCAGTACATTTTATGTTTTAAATTATGTGTTTCGCAGAATTTTTGGATACTAATTTGATATAATGAGATGCGCTTCTAATATCAACCCTAGTATAGGAAGGCCTTGCAGCCAGCCTACTCTTTATTTAAAATTATTCCATTTCAGATGTCCTAATGAGTGCTGTGAGTTGTGTAATTCTTTCATAATTTTCCCATGTTCCCAGAAGGGAACTAGGAGCTGGAGTTCTTTCTATTTTTGTTTTGGTTTATTTCAAATTAGAGTAAGCATAGAATAAAGATCTAGGGGAAGATTTTTGTGAAACAGTTGCTATTGTGGGAATGGCAGTTAAGAAAAAATATTATAGTCTACAAATGTTAGTGTTTAGGCAAGTCTCAATGCCTCTGCTGTTTACTGTTATCTTATAAATATCTTGACTCTGACTTTACAGTGCTGTTTATAGAATTTAATAAAGCAAATGTAATAATGCTGCCTGTGCTTTAATGCACAATCTCAATTGAGTTGACCAGAAGATAAATAGGAACAGGAATGATAGTGCGTTCCTACAGATTGTTTTTAATAAGCATGTTATTTAGTTGATCAGCCCGGTACTGTAATGCCTCCTATCCTCCACTACCAGACAAATTTATTAATGTCCCCCCCCCATTTCTCTGAGAACATTGATTCCCTGCAGACATATCTCTATTAAACCTCTAGAAAGTCACAACTTCCAAATTAGATTAAGTAGCAGGAATGGTACTAGAAGAATCAAAGAAAATTGAGTGCCTTATTGAATTCATGCCACATTGTCTGCGGAAGAGATGGGAGTTATGTGTAGTGGTAACTTTTGTCTTTACTGTACTAACAAAGCTGTGGGCATTGCTGTCAAACCTAATTGTCTGCAGCGCATCAGGATAAAATGAATCTTTTATCTAAACTCTTACCTACTGAGGTTTTACAGATGAGAAGTAGATTTCAGAAGGAAGCTTTACAATTGATCAAAATCATTTGCCATTATTTGCTGTACACAACCCTATCCTAAAAATTCTAGTGAAAAAAATTTTAAAGAAGCACCTGGCTTTGGATTGGAAGCAGGCTTGCTTGTCATGCTAGTTGCGAAATGCAGATATTCATTTTAAAGCTGCCAATTTCTCATTTTGATCTGACATATTAAAAAGCATATAATTAATGGTTGACATTAGTAATTAACATTAACTTTATAGTGCTTAATATGCCATCATTCATCCATCAAATAACCGGTATGCATAATGTCTTTGCGTAAAGGTTTTAATTGCACAAAATGATCCTTCAGTTCCCAGGCTCTACAGTTTAAAGTAGTTGTAAATGCGTTTTAAAAAGATGTGAATTTTTCATTTATTGAACGTAAACATTGTTTTTGTTTCTCCCTAGGAGTGTGCACGAACGTGTAAGCCAGGGACTTCAACTGGGGAACACAGCCCCAGACGCACAGCTTCCATTAGTGGCTAAAGAGCACCACCTTGCTGTCGCCAGTGCTCTCTGGAGAAATTTCTTTCCGTACTTGAAGAGCCAGAGAATGTCACAGATGCCGCCTTCCCCTCAGCTTGCTGATACAGCTGCAGGTTAGCCCTGACCCCCCCGCGACTTACTGGACTTGGTGCTATTTTCTGGGTCACAAACTTTGAAGGATTTTGTATTTTGAGATAATTAACTATTCATAAATGCAAAAAGTAGATTCTATGCTAAATAGTTTGACACAAAGAAATATTATAGTGTTGAATTCCTTAATAGGATACAGACAGATTGAGAACACCAAAGGGGTTTGAAGATGTACAAGCCTGACTTCTTTTTCACTGCTAGTCACAGGTTATTATCAACATTGCAAATGTTATACAATATAAATAAGAATTATGTTTTTCACTATATCCAGAATTTACATACTTTTGTAGAAGTTTATTATAATTTTGTGTTGAACTATTCATTATGGTTGAAATACAAACTAAATATTTTAAAATAATATTTTTCATTTGAAGACAATTTTTAAAAGGTTGCATATAGGACTGCTGTTTTTTGCCAAACTGTTATGGTCATAAAAATATTTCATAATTAATTGTAATTATTTATCATGCTTTACACTGGAGGTGTTTAATCTTGAAGTACAACATTCCATATGTGTGTGAACTCCACATGCAACAAGTCAGCTTGGCAGTGAATAGAAAGATATCCCAGTTTGATCTTTAACATCAGAAGCTAGCATTGTATTCTGCAGTTACAATGAAATCTTGTATCCATTTAACTAAAATTCAGAGGAGTGCAATATAAAATATTTTTCCCATCATGATATGAATTAGATAAAGTTACGAGCTCAGGGGTACTGAGTTGGTAATAGGAAAGCTAAAAGATGCTTCATTTGAAGCAGCTCTGTGGTAGTTAAGAGGTAACATTAATGAAAGAGGCAGTGTGCAACAGTAGTGGTCTCACACCGCTGAAGAGTATGTGAGAAACAGCAATACAAATCAAAGGAAGAGGTTGTTAATGTCAAAACTTCATTCATTTCCTACACACATACAGTGTCATATCTTTTTTTTTTATTTTATATTAGCACAGTGAAATAGCAAGAGCAGCAACCTATTATAAACTCCTCTGAGAAGCAGGGGAGTGCAGTTGTGACCTGCTTTATAGAGATGTGTTAGGTAGCACTACAGAGGAAGGCAAACCTTTCCCACACTGTATGAGCTTCTTGCCTTAGAGGTTGCAGCCCAGAGGACAGAGCAGCTGTCACAGCTCTCCTGCTCCCCCTGCCAGGCAAATAGCCTGGGACTCACATTACTGTTCCTGTCTCCCATTTCTCCCCAAACTATGTTATGGCTGATGCTGCAGAAATCTCTGGAAAAAGGCAGGCACAAAATGTTTCCTTACCTAAGGCAGAGTGGGGACTCTGTATGACTTTGTTTTTTCCAAGGCACATAAGGAAATGTGAACTCCTTCATGGCTTAAGGTAGTCTGCCCCTATACCATTAATTAAAATAATTTCATTGTTGTTTCTGAAAACTAGCCTTTTCCATCTCATTCATCTTTTCAATGTATGCAGGTTTATACTTATTTTAATATTAATTTATAATTAACTTGAATTGGAGAATTAGGAAACTAGTGAGCCCCTTTTTAATCGCCCTCTAAATTCAGTTTTCCTGACTTGTTTGATGCCTCTCATTTCCTATAGCCTAATAATCACTCAGCATTTCAGATTACATTTTCTTTCTGAGTTTTAATATATGTGTCATTTGCAATATAAAGAATGCACTGTATTTTTTATTCTAGTAGTGTTAGATATAGACTGTTCAGTAGACATAACAGAAACAGCAAAAGATTATGCTTCATTAACAAAATTCTGCACAAAATACTGCCCCAGTTTCTAGATCTGCAACTGTTACATGAAGATCCTTTTCAAGAGTAAATTTGTCTACAGTGCTTTTTTTGTATGGTAAATTTGATACATGTATGTCTATTCCAAAAATACAAAGGTACCAGCTTTTACTGAGTGAATTCTTTACAGATACAGTTCTTCACTCTGAGAAACGTGTAAAAAAACTGAACGAAATAAATAAAACTCAACCCTCTAAAGCACAGTAATATTTACATGTACAAGAGAAGATGTAGTGGATGAAGGTAAGAAAGGGAGGTCAAGACAAAAAAACCAGGTTTTAAGACACAGTTTTTACTGCATAGGTGGTAAAGTTGTGCCTTCAGGATTTATAATATGTGGGTTTGTGAATCTATTTAAAATTGCATATGTTTGGATCCATTTTCCCTCTTTTGCAGCCAGTGTGTCTTGATGACAGAAACTGCTGGGATAGAGACTACATTTTTAGTGTGGGTGCACTCTCTGTTAGAACAGTTGCCCTAGCTGCACATTATTAATTGTAATTAATTTTCAGTGCTTTTTAGTGGAACAGGAATGTACCAAGAAACTATTAAGATGTTTTTTTCTGTCTTTGAAAACAGGTTTTACTCTCTTAGCTTTGGATATACCCAGCAAAGCCCTATCAGATCTCCAGCCACAGCCTGTTCTATCAATGATGCAGCTGTTTGGATGGGATGACATGGTGTGGCCTCAGCTGGTGTCAAGATATCTAAGTCATCTAATTCAAAACAGGTGAAAAATTGTGACTGCTTGTTCTTCCAGTACCTTCTCATCCTTCATTAGATGTGTGGAAAATGTTGCTTCAAATGGTAATGTTTCAGTAAGGTGGTCCACGTTCTTTGCAGCTTTTCAAGCATCAGGACAATCCATTCAGATTTTTATATATATGAGAAATTTTATTTTCTCTAAGTAAGCCTCTGTGGACCTAAGATAGATGGGTGATGGTGTTTTTTGTGGCATGCCTTTTTCCCTGCCTTGCCCGTTTCTGAATCAGGTTTTGGAAGCAGGGGAGGTGAGAAATGAGAGAGAAAGAGGGAATATTTCTGTGTTGGACTGTATTTGAAAGTGAAAAATGTTGCACATTTTTAGGGTACATTTTAGGAGCATAACTGTAAGTCAGGATATGGTAAAGATTATTTAAGTGTGATTGACAAAGATGAGGCTGTGGCCTTCTTGCAGGGAGGTGTTAAAAAAAGTTGCATTTAGTTCCTTGTGTGTCAGTGTGGAACTTGGGAGTGTTCAGTCCTCTGATTTGCCATGTTTCTCTTTTATGATCTTTATAGGGTGAGTTTCATTCAAGGTTACAGATACCTAGCACATGCTGAATGCAATAAGAGGCACATAAATTCCCTTTTATAATTTGAATTTTGTAGTTTGAATCTTCTTGTTCTTCAGGCAAGATCAAGAAAAACATTTTGATGCCTAAACTGAAATTTTGGTATTATTTAGGTTCTTAAGATTAATTTCCAGTTCCCCCAGTAAACATTCAAGTAAGTGATTGAAAGCAATTACTTAAGTATTCCTTAGCAGTATTCATTAAGCACCCAACATATTGTTAAAAATGTATACACAGATACATTTTTATGCTAGCTGAGGTAATATTTATGGTATATGGAACCATGGCCAAAATATTCCTTTTTCCAGGTGTTTGGAAGCACGATTGCATTAGCAAGTGCAGAGCACAGACACATATCAAGTTTCTCATACAGCCCTGCTGCCAAAATTTCTTCTAAAAATGCAGTTATCTGGCATACATTATCTGAGAGGTTAGAGCACTTGTGCAGCAATTTGGAAAACCCATGTCAGGTGGGTCTTGCACTCTGATGGAATTCAAACCTTTGTTTCGAAGTACTACCTTAGAAAGGAATGAGAGGGACTTGACCTCCTCTGGCAGATTGTGCTGTGGACTAACTGACAATGTCAGGTTCATGGATCCATACTGAGAGAATTAGCAGGAGAAGGCATGGTTCCATAATTAGGTGATAATGGACATTTGTTTATTTGTGTGTATGCTCTCACTCTGGTTCTCTCTTATGTGTTCTCACTCTGCTTTCCTGAATCTCCTTCATGAATCTGGAAGCATGGGACAGAATGCACTCATGCAGAGGCAGGTAATTTTACCCCTAAACTGTTGGGTTTTCCATTGGCCAGGCTCAAGGAGAATTGTTACCCTTAACAATTTCCTGAAGCCAACAAGTTAAAAACTTAAGTATCTGAGAATAGGCAAAGGTATGTCCCCACCTTACTAACAGAGCTGTAGGGTGCTCAGATTCCTGGTGAAAGAGCAATGAGTACCTAAGTTAATGAGTACTGTCATCTTGAAAGCAGTTTTTTGTAGCATGATTCATGTACTTATTTACCTTAGGCACTTGTAGAGCCAAAGTTATCGAAGTATCTAAGTGGTGGGATCTTTAGACTTCATGGTTTCTGCACTGATAATTTTCACATCAAACACTGTCAGTTAAAAAGTAAAAAGATTCTTTTGTTTCCAGTACATACTCTGCAAGCTCTGGGAACATAAACACAAGCTTTGGCATTTCTTTTGCAGTAGTGCCTAAAAGTTTCTTACCACAACCACGTTGTGTGGTGCATGATAGTATTATAACCTGTTTAAACTAATTTTGAGTATGTGAATAAGATCACTGTTTTAAAAGGACCATTTGCCATGGTTCTAGCAGGTAGTTATTGTTCTTTCCTTTCTAAGGATTAGGAGCATATTCTTCTCCAGTTTTAGGAAGATGCCAAAGTCGCCCACCTACCAGCAAGCAAGAGAAATAAGAGTGAGACTACAACAGAAAGTGTTTTTTTGAGCCTTTGTGGCCAAGTAGACTAGCTGTGTACATGAAGATTACATGAGAATGAAATTGTTTACACATTACTGCAAAGAGCATTAAGTCCATAGGGATCTTGTTTTTTCTTTTTTGGTACTGGAATACAATGTTCATTTTTTTCATTTTATTTCCTTGCATTTGGTCTCCTTACTTCGTCAGGGATCTTCAGACAAAATATAGAATTGTCACTGGTTTGAAGTAAATGAAGCAGAAAAAAACCAACTTTATTAATGTTGTTTAGTGAGAAGCAGAATCAGTTTGGTTTCCATCTGGAAGTCTTGACTTTCTGTTGCAAGCATGAGTAAAAATCAGTAGAAAATAAGTAGAATTACATGTACATATATCAAGAAAAGAGTACAAACATTTTTCATTAAAGTTGAAGTACCTACAACTGACCAGGGAGGAAATCTCTCAAATAAAAGGTGTAACTATTTTCAAGAAATTTCACTGACCTGAAGCACACGTGGAGCTCATCTGATAGGAACTGGAAACAGAATGCAGAACAGACCTGCTGTCTTTTAGCAAGGAGTTTCTAAAGAATTAATGATGCGAGGCTGATATGCTTGGGAAAGAGTGACTGTAGCAGCTACTCATTGTAGTAAGGCAAGTAAAAGTTTATAATTACGGAACAGTAGAGTTCTGAGTGACTTTGGTCTGACACTTCAATGGTAAAATGATAGCGAGTGTTTGACTGAAAGTATATACAGCAAGTTTGTGTGATCTTTATACTTGTGTGTGTATACATGCATAAATGCATACGTCTGTAATGTACTGCCAAGTATAGTGGTTTCTTTCCTCATCTCCAAGGTGCCTTTTTATATTTCCCTTTTCATGTGTTTTCAACATAACGTATCTTTATTTGCTAAAGCAGACCTTCTCCATCTTTACTGTAGTTAGAACGAAGCAGATTTCAGAGTAGCGTGGGGCACCTGGGCTAGCTTTATATGAAAGGCTGGAGTAGCTTGAGCAGTGTCAATATGGAGTTCCAGGCTGCTTCAGATATACTGTCTCCATCACTGTACACTGTCAGCTTAGA
Source organism: Lepidothrix coronata (assembly GCF_001604755.1). Taxonomy (NCBI): domain Eukaryota; kingdom Metazoa; phylum Chordata; class Aves; order Passeriformes; family Pipridae; genus Lepidothrix; species Lepidothrix coronata. The sequence goes on along the minus strand of NW_016690250.1, from coordinate 408,572 downwards.
TAATACTGTCAAATTACCCATTGTCGGAGTAAGCCATTTCCCACTCTGTGCATTTCCCTCCACCCTGTTTTATGTAACCAAAACATATGTACATGTGTATATATACCTTTAAATTACCATGGGTGACATTACCAAATTTATCATGTTCTCTCTGTTTAGGCATCAGGATATTGTGAGCAAAGTCTGTAGAGTATGCAAAAGCAATGCCAGTTGACCTTTCTGTTGCTTTAATTGTTTCTGTGCACTGTTTCTGTATGTCTACAGCCAAATGAGACACTCTGCTACCCTTTTTGCCTACTTTTATTAGATCACCCTACCTTTTTCTTCCTCTTCTACCTATGCAGTTCACTGTGTGAAGCTTTTTCTAGTATGGGATATACATCCTATGAAGCTCTGACAGTACGTTCTTGGTTTCGATGCATTTTGCAAATGTTCATAGATCAACCAAGTGGTGTTCTGGCCAAGACAGATGCTGAGCGAACAGTTGGTAAGTGTTCACATTTCCCTAATGTTTGCAGTAACGATTCTATATTGCAAAGCTGGCAAACATTTTCAGCTAATTACAAAATGTATTTTTGTTTGTATTCCTTTACTTTTACCTAATTACAAAATGTGTTTCTTTACACTGCTTGTGCTATTTTTTGATAGTTTGCCTGCTCTGCATATGACAAATTTATCACAAACAAAGATAAAAGAGCTTGTTTCCTTGGAAGCAAAGAATAAAAACTTGCTCCCAAGGAGACAAGCTATTTTTCCCCCATGGAGAAACTGCTCTAAAAAAAGTGAATCTGAAGTAAATAGTTAGAAATCATGCTGTGAATAGCCGAAAAGAAAAGAAAAGGGAAAAAAAATCTAGTTGTAATTAATTCTGGCCTTTTTTGTGTTGGATATTTTACTTTCTTAGAGAAATACTTCAGCACTTCTTCTAAAAACACTGCAGTTCTAATTATCTCTCATACACATTTTGTAGATTTTGAAAAAAAACCCCCACCAGTACCATGAAAGACTTGGTTATCCATACTTAAAACTATTCATTCTCTTATGACTGTATTAGAAAAATAACTAGTTTGGACATGTGGTCTTTGTCTGGAGAGATACAGTTAGATGCAGAATCCTTGTGTTTTGGACATTTTAAAATAATGTTTCACTTTATCATTTTGGGACTAAAGTAAATCTAAAAGGATAACTGTATACTGTATTTACTGCTGTGCTCTCTTGTCATCATCAGGGAAAGCCTATATGGAGCAGCTGACTGAAATGACAAGACTGATTTTTAAACTCTCAGAAGTAGAAAACATTCTTTCAAAGGCTCGTGTTGAAGAATCAGTTTTCAAACAAGACCCAAAATATGCTCTTGTCCAGTTCATTAAGGTACTGTACACCTATCCCTGTGTCAGTTTAGTGAAAAGGAACTATATATCAGACTGGGGGTTGAAAAAGAAATTACTCACAAAAATCTCATGAGAGACTTAGTAAGTTTATTTATATTTCTTTCAATGTTTTTGTTTTCTCAGGCTGTTGGTAGAACTTACAGTGGCCTTCAGACACTCCCTGAGAAATCTGCCATGGTAGCAAAGACTCTAGAGTATTTAGGTGATATATTAAAGTATGTAAAACCTTACCTGAAGGCAAAAGGACCTCCAGAAGGTCTGCAGCTTACATATTGGATCATAGGTAATTATTTTGCAACCTCTTTTTTTTTTTTAGGAAATAGTTTTAAGACATCAATAAAATAAATTATTAATACTTTTTTTCCTCTATACTATCCATATATATTTATATTTCCTCTATAGTATTTAACGGTTTAAAAAAGAAACTCACCAAGATGTTACAATTAGATATTTAATTATTTTCTGCAGATTTGCTTTGATCTTGATGTCTGACCTCCTTGTGGTTTTTGTTTGTGGGGTTCTTTATTACACCTACAAATCAGTGTTTTCAAGAGTAAGATGTTTTCATGTCTTTCACTACTGAAAACTAAATGTTTAACCTAAACAAACTCAGAAACAGTGACAAGAGTTGGTTTTTGACTATTTAGCTGTAATTAAAATTGTTATAAGTCATAGCAGTTCCTGAAGTTACAGCAATTCATGCCCACAGTGGATCTGCTCTTCCCATAGGGGGTTGTGAGAGCTTTTCATATGTGGTCTTTTGTTGTCTCCTTCCTCTTCCCACTCATATTTTAAATGAAAGTGATGAGTTCTGAATTTTTCCTACACAGCATGAAAGTAGATGTAAAATCTTCTTAAAGATTTCCAAGTTTTGAACCATGTGGATTGAGGCAACATGCACTTGGTGTTAGGTATCCAAGCTATTGGGAATAGCCTGGCTCACCAGTGAAATCACTCGCCAGAGGACCACTTATTTAAATTAATTTTTCAATTGCTGTGTAGTTGTCATGGTTTGAGATAGCCCCAAAATCCAATCCCCTAGTCTAAGCCCCCTCCCACATCTCAACCTAAT
>NW_016690250.1:206289-405199 GCF_001604755.1 Lepidothrix coronata | reverse complement strand
GTTTCTCTGGTCAGTGCCGGCTGCTGCTCTGCGCCCATGGAGAAAAACATCTCCCGGCATAACTACAGACACTTAGTCCAGTCTAGCACTGTTCCAAATCTCTGTAGCCCCCAACTGGGGCTGGGGGGGCCCCAGAGGCCCCGAGGGGCTCAGAGCCCCTTCCTCGTGGCTCACAACATGGCCACCTCTTCTCCAACAACCAAAACTACAACTCATCTCTTCCGATGAGCTTGTGATATGTTTACATTTTTTCAGGAGCGCCCATTGGGCAAAACTTCAAAACATCCAGGGGTTTCCACCCCTTGGGGTCTACCACTCTTCAGCCTCTGGGGGAAAAACCAAGGTCCAAACCACCACAGTAGTGTAAAGGTAGAAATGGAAGTGCAGCCAATGAGTCATAGAATTCAGCAAACTGTTGGTAGATTTGGTTAGGGCCAATGTGGAGGGGTAAGGTAGAGCTTAAAACTGTTTTTTCAGGGAGTTTAGGTTAGATATTAGGAAAAGATCCTTCACCCAGAGGGTGGTTGGACACTGGAACAGTCTTCCCAGGGAAGTGGTCATGGCACCAAGCCTGCCAGAGTTCAAGGAGCATTTGGACAATGCTCATAGGCACATGATGTGATTCTTGGGGTGGTCCTGTGCAGGGCCAGGAGTTGGACTTTGATGATCCTTGTGGGTCCCTTGCAACTCAGGATACTCTATGATTCTATGATCAGCAGTGTTATGACAGGCTACATAATACATACATTGCATGTACTGAATTTATGCTAGTGGCCAAGTTGGCTTAGGAATGTAATTTGCTTTCTTTGGAACTGCTTCTCTTACATACACTCTGTACTTTTCTAAAACTCAATTCTAACATATGTTCATTAAATGTGTGGTAGTGAAAAAAAGTGTTTTTCCCCCTGGAGTTAAAAAAATGGTAACCCCCGAGAGGGTGCTGTCACTTGATGTTGACCCAATCAGCGCCCCTGCAAAATTTAAACATATCACACCAGACCGGAAAAGAAGGATGATGATGTAGTTGAAGAAGTAGCGGCCACGTTCTGAGACCACGAGGAGAGAGAGAGGGGCCTGGAGCCCCGCTGGGGGTTCAAGGCCCCCCAGCCCCCAGCTGAACTTGCAGAAACTCGGAAACAGTGTTAAACTGGACCGAGTTCTGTGACTGAATAGCTGGGGGAGTCTTTCTCCACTGTGAGTGGGCAGCAGGAGCAGCAGCAGAGACAGCACTGAATGGAGAACTGTGTCAAAAAGCCAAGAAGATAAGAAACAAGCAGCAAAGACGGCATGCAGCTAAGCAGAGAGACACAGAGATGTCTGATGGAGAGAGAGAGAGAGAGGACTAAGCTCAACAAAGAGAGTTTTGGGGTAAGAACTGAATCAGATCCCCCCGAAACCCCTTTGAGACCCCTCCTAGGAGGAGGGGGTGGACTCCTACTTGAGGGGAGTCTTGGAATGTAGCAGCACCAGAGAGAGGAGCTGAGGAGCTCAAGACGTCCTGGAAGCTGGACCAGGACGGCCGGACAGAATGCGGAGGAAGTGGCCTTGTTCTCCCCTGCTGCTGCTGCCAGGCTGACAGTTTTGAGACAGAGCAAAGGAGCTCTGATAGAACACTTAGGGCAAGGACTGAACTGAAAGCTGCCCTAAACATTCTCACTCAGGGTAAATCCCCTGAGGAAGGGACTTTGACAAAGATGTCCTGCACTTGGTGATATGACATGGTGAAGCGAGCATTGTCACTGCTTCGCAGTCCACAGGAGAGAGACCTTCACTTGGAGCCGAAGGGCTGAGAGGGGTGAGAGGAGACCCCCTTGTGTGTAATGGAAAGAGATCCAGCTACAACAATCCAGCTACAACTGCTGCATTGAGGAAGAGAGTGCTGCCCTAAACGTGGAAAGGATCTTTCCTTCGTCCCTTCTGGACTTTTATTGGAGAGGGAAGAGATTTGATCCAATGTAAATACTGCTTTATCATAGGAGAGATAGTTAGGATTGTGTATATAATGTATTAGAATATTTATTTGTGTAATAATTGTAATATAATTCCCTCCTCCCCATATTGTCTTGTGTTTTGTCTGGAAAACCCCTCTCACACTGGGATGAGTTGTGGGAGGGAGGCTTGGACTCAGAAATTGGGTTTTTGGAGATTTCAAACCACGACAGTGTGAAACCACTGATAGGATGGAAAAAGAAGAGTGCTGTGTATTATCAATGAATTGTGCCAGTCTGACCCACTTACTTTTAAAAATAGAGTAAACCTTGTGTATCTCAAAGACAGAGATAATAATTTGCATGCACATGCAGTTTAAATCATGATTATAAGGAGCACAGCGAAAGCATGACCAAGATCAAAAGGTGCATCAAATGTAGTGGAATTAGGATTTTGTAAAATACTTTACTTTTCTATTGCAAGATCGGGATATTTTGATACACAAGACATATATCAAATTAAATGTTTTCAGATATCCAGATGTGGGTTGGAGCCTTGGAAAGTAATTTTAGATTGGTATTTTCCTTTTTAGATTGGTATTGTCTTTTCTGTTCTTTGCAGTAGGAAGCGATTAATCTTCAGTCATGCTGTTGTGTGCAAGAAATTGTCCTATTCTTTTTAGTTAAGAAAACATAGAAAAGGTTTAAAAGAAAAAATATTTAAGTGAATTTCAATCACTGCTTCACATTCTGTGGGCTTGTTAAATTATAAGGACAAAGCAAGAAACTTAACAAATCTAAACACCTCCCATCTGTGGTCAGATTGTGTCTTGTACTGTCCCATACATCACAGGAGCGATAATAGAAAGAGTACTTTAGCTGGAATGACCATGTTTCTTTCAAAGCAGGAAGCTTAGACAACATTATTAGAAGTATTGTTAGGTGATCGTTCTCTTTCTCTATGATTGATCATTGTGTTTTCTTTCACTCCAGAAGATTAATGTTGTTTTGCGTTGTTTTTAGAGATGGTAATGAATGACTTTTATAGATTAATAATATCTTGTAACAGCCTAATTTTGATTTTTCATTATTTTCAAAGTCTTAAACATGCTTGCTTGGAATATTCCTGTATTTTCAACCCAGGAAACCTTTCCTTGCCTCTAATTAAATGTAAAGTTAAGAATGTCTGTGGGAACCACTACATAGAAATTTTATTTAGTGTGTGTTTTGAGTATCAACACTCTGGAGTATAGTTATTTTCTCAAGAAAAATTACACCTCACCTGCAATAAAGAAGTTTCTCAAAGTTAGGGTTTTACACATCAACACCTTTTTACTTTTTTTTTTTTAAAGATCTTAAAACTGGCTCAGAGCTGTGCAAGTGATACGTTAATGTGTTGAAAACAAGAAATATGTTCTCTGAGGCTCTCAGTTAGTGAACTGAGAGCCTGCAAAGATCTGGTGAGACCATGCTGGTTTAATGCAGTTGGCTGCCCCTTATTCTTTTTAATCTGCTGAAATTAAATACAATTGGAAGGATATTTAATGTTTTCCTAACATTCAGTTCCCACATGAGTAGTTGCTGATGTAGCCACAGCGGTGTTAGATAAATGTGAAGGGAAGGCAAAGGCAGCATATCTCTCTAAAATGGGATGAATGCACACAGCAAGGTAAATGTTTAAGTGTGTGTGTGCTGATTGCAATGGTGTTATGGATCAAGTTTAGTTAAGTTTTCTGCACGGATGTAAGAGATTGTCCTTTCTTTAGCATTTCTGTATTTTTCCTAAAGCAGCTTCACTGGCTTAAAAACTTCTAATTGTAATGTATTGAGTCAATTTAGCACTTTTTTTGGATAAACTCTAAATGGATTTTGGATTTGTTCTAATTTTATTTAAGGGATGCCATGGAATGAGTACATGGGAGTGAGACATGTCAGTTGCTGTTGCTATTTTCAGATTATCTAATTTAGCATAATTGCCTCTTTAGGCTTTTTTTTCTTTTCTTAACTGTAAATTGCCTTGACATTTCTTTTTTTTTTTGCCAAACAGGATGTCTGGTAAAGTTCTGGGCACCAATACTGGCTACTTCCAAGGCACAGCAACTCTTGTTTCGCATTGTGGATTGCTTATTGCTGCCGCACTCTGTGCTTCAGCAGGACAAAGAACTGCCTGTGGCTTTGCTGTCTGCCATTCAGGAAAGCCTGCCTCTTTATCTTCAGGTAAATATCTGAACTCTATTATCAGCAGACAAACATATCTTCAGGAAAAGATTCATATTGCAGAGGATGTTTTCCTTTACCCTAATCAAAACAAGCGTTGACTGAATTTAAAAAAGCAAGAGGAGTTTTTATTTCTTAGAGAAGTGGAAAGAAAATTGCCACCCCCTTGGTTTTCCTCTCATGGCATGCAGCTATGCTGTAGTTCACTCCAGAGCTTCTAGTCTCATCACTGTATATGGAAAGCTTTTAGACAACCTACTGGTTACACTGGTCTCTGATGTGAGAGATTTCTGAAACAGTGGATCAAGTAATAATAATATGTAGCGAGATACTTTTTAGGTCATCTTTGACTTGGGTAACTGTACATAATTATAGATGAGATAGTCTTTTTTTGTTGGTCTTAGGAACAAAAAAAAAAAATCTTCTGCATATTATGGCACTGGTTTGTCTTTATGCTTTGAGAATATGTTTTACTGAATCAAGTTTCTGCTGCTTACTCTTATATGGCTAAAGCCCTCTTGCCCATTATTCCTCCTGTTCTTCCCTCAGCTTCCCTATCACTCTTGAAACCACGCAAGGCTTGCTGGTGTTGTAGAAAGATACTAATTCCTGCTGGTGAGAAAGAGAAAAGAGTGTATTTTTTAAATAAATAAGTTGACATGTTTTTCTTGTAGATCCTTGGGTCTTTTTTGCTTACCATTTTCCCTTCCCTCTTAGTCTTCATTTTGATTGCAGTCTTAACTGACTTCTTCAAAAGACTGTATTATGAAACAATGCAGTGGTGACATTGTAAACATCCCTCGGATTTATTCCTTTTGAAAGTAGTTGCCTTGTGATCGATGACATGTCATATGGAAGTGAATATGATTATATAATGATGTGCGGAATATGACTTGCTTTGCTGCTCTGTAGGTATTTTCAGAAGCTATATACATGTAGGACCATCTGGACAATGATATTACCACAGAGTGTTGCTGTCTGGTTGCTAATTTAGTATTTTAGTCAGAGAGCCAGTTTCTCCGGAGTCTGCACAGACGGATGTAGTCTTAAGATGAAACCACTTGAGTTGGTTTTGAAGTCTAAGTGTTGTGGACCCTTGTTTCCTGTTTTCTTTCCCAGTTTCTGACTTCCTGACCTCACTTTTGTATTCTTCAGCAGTCTGCTGCATAGTCCACATGCTTTCTGGCTATGCTAGATGATCTTACTTGACCAAATAGTTTATTTTAGACAAATGCTGTTTCTAGAAAATGAGTAAATCTTCGATTTGACGAACACTTAGTAAGAGAAGAAAAAGAGGAGAATTCTTGACTTATTTTTCCTGTTTCAATGTGGGACTTCTGCATTTTATTAAGTGTTTGTATTTACAAAGTTCCAACATTTATAAGTACTTCAAAATGCTTCATTCATTCAAAAATACTTCCTTCCCTTTTATTTGGAAAAGTGGAAAAATTCTGATTTAGAATCAACTCAAAATGAAAATATTTTAAGTTCAGTTTAGAAACAAAATATAACTTCTCTGAGATCCTTTGAGATTGAATGGGTTCTAGGCACTCTCTGACATCTCAGGTTATTATTTTACAATTGGCTTAAGACTAAATTCATTCCCTTTCACCATTACCATGTGCATTCCAATTTAATTTGCTTTAATGATTCTGTGAATATCAATTTATGAGCTGAATCAAATAGTAACTAGCCCCACAAAACAAACAAACAAAACCCAAAAACCCAAATGGGCATGTCAAAAAAAAGTGATAGAACAGTGTATGTGGGAGGAAAAGCATGTAAATATGGTGGGAGGAGAGATGGAAAAACAATTCTTGGGAAATAACCTTACCTTGACCGAGTTAAACTGCAGGTGAAATGTGTGATCAGAGCCTTCTTGGGTGGCTGCCCTGTGCCTGATGCTCATTCATGGAGGCGGAGCACTGGCATTTTAGTGTAGGAGCCTTAATTCACCCTAATGTTAGACTAGCATTGTTCTATAGATCTGTCCCTCTTAATACTCCAGCTTACAATTTAATCTTGTGGCAGTTACATGAAAATAAAGAAACAGGAGTCTGGAGACCATGCAAAATATCTTACACATGCAAATTCTTTATTCATAGTCAAAGTATAAAAGCCCTTGAGTAGAATTTCTACTCAGCAGTCTTTTCAGTTTTTATTTATTTACTGGAAAGTTCCAGGCTCCATCTCTTTTTCTTTTCCTTCAACTCCTTAGTATGGGCTGCTCCTCCTTTGTCAGAAAAAACTAGAGATCTCAGAAGGCTTTTTAGTTTTGCTAGCAATGATTTGCCAAGAAGTCCCTCTTTCCAAAGCTTTTAACAACTACTCTTAATGTGGTTTACTTGATCCAGGTTTTAAAGGGATTTGAAATCAGTCTTAGTAGTGGGTAATTAATTTCATACATCCATTGATGCAGCAATCTTATGACATCCTATAGAATTCTTGGATTTTTCCATCTTTCAGGACAACATACAAAGGTCCTTCTCTTCCCACACCATAGTTTATTACTACTTTCACAATTCATCAAAACTGATGACTGCATCTCATCATCCTTCTTTACCCCAAACATACAGGTTTATTTTTAATAGATCAAAATTAAAGACTTTTTTTAGTTTTACACTGGCACACATAATTGTCAAATGCACTAATTAGGACTGGACATTGCATTTCTCTCTCCTTGCTTCAGACCGTCTGTATTTACTTATGTTTGTGTTTATATAGAAATTTGGGCTATACAGTTGTGGCTTTTGACAGCTATTGGGCAGCTGGTCTGTTCTCCACTGTACATGGAGCTTATCTAGAAGTTTTTTTCAAACTCAAGTCTGATGCTGCCTTATCAAAATAGCTTAGTTCTAGGAGCTTTTAAATGGTTTTGTTTTTTTTTTTCTTGCCTAAAGGGTTACTGTCTGGATACTATTTCTATCACTGTGCATCATCTGTTTTGATAATATTTGATGACCTAAGAAAGATTCTATTGAGATATAATGTAAAAATTGCCCTCCGAGTTGTTTGAACAACTGACTTCGGAAAGTAAAGCATGAAGAACATGAATGAACAGCCATTTTACAATTTTATGGGACTGTTCCTAATTATGAGATTGTAAGGCATGTAAAATTTAACCCTAGGTATTTCACTACTGTAAAAAGCAGTTCAGTTGATTTGTATGATAGTAGATTGCTGAAGCCTGTCATAGGAAGTTTCAGATTGAAATGGCTCTTGGTAGATTTCTTGGAGAATGATTTGGAGAAATTTTAGTACACATTACCGGTAATATGGGAAAGAACTGAAGTGGTGTATGAAACTTGTTTTGGAGAAGAAATATTAGTTTAGAGATGTCTTGCAGAATACAGTGTGGATCCATGGAATAAGCTTTTTATACATAGTGATAGGAAAGGTAAGATACCCTGCTTGATTTATCAGTGTGAATCCTGTCCAATACAGAAGACTGTTGATTTCTATGTAAATACAGAGAGTAGTAAAAGAGCTTCATTCTAAATAGTGCTTGGCACATACATTTTCCAGTGATTTTAATGGGTCTGTGCAGGCTCAGCATTTGTCAGAGATCAGACCTTAGAAGCCCTCCCATGAGCCACATCTGTGGTCCGATATTTGAGCAAGCTTATTAATACATTTTGTGAATTATAGTATGTATTTAATAGGAATCGTACAACATTAATTGGTGAGCAGCAGATTTATTCCAACAGCAGGACTTATAATATAAGTCATCATTAGGTAGCTTGGCATTTCTGCAATGAATAGTTCCAGTAATCCATACTAATCGGTTCTTTGCTCTCCACAGGTGATTTACAGATACATAGATAAATCAGAAGAGGCAGCTCTGGCCACAAAAGGTTCCTGCAGTGAACACGCACAGGATTCAGTTGCCTTTCTGCTAAAATGAGGAGCAGATGATGTCATGCCTCTCTGCTCCTCTTAAAATGTCTTTGTTTTTTTTTTAACCTCAGAAGATGGCTAAAGAACATAGTTAAGAAAAAGGAAGCTGCGCTATCAGCCCTTTAGAGTCCATCTGCTTTGTAGGGATTGTCCTAGGGGTCTGATGAGATTGATTTCAAATCCCTGGTCCGGAACTGCAGTCCAATAGCATGCGTTTCTTTTTTCTCTCATATGAACAGTATTACTGGTTAATTACTGGTGGGATTTAAAAGAAGAAATTTCTGTGTGATTACTTTGTTGTTTTGCCATTGTACCTGGAGATTTGCAGCTATTGTGCGATGTTGGTAATTTATCCCTTGTGCCACTTGGGATATGGTGTTGTCAGACTTTGTTCAGGTCTGTTGCTCTCTGCACTTTGTAAGGAAAAGGAGTAGTCCACAATAAAGAACACAGTGTTGAGCTGAATTCAGTGGGCCTTTGTGTCCAAAAGATAAATCTAAGTTTTTTTCTAGTTTTTTGGGATGCAGTTTCCAGAATCAATTTACTTCAACTCAAAAAACAAAAATGCTTTTATGAAGGATCAGGCTAGGTTTGTTTGTTCATTTTCAAATGAAATTACTAGGTCTGCAAAAATTAGTCAGCATTCTTTCAGATATCTAAATTCTAATATTCTTTTCTTTTTATTGCTATTAAATATCTCTAGGATCATTTCTTAAAAGTTCTTACTAGTTAATAACAACCAATTTCTGCTTTTCTTGATACTGTGTAGCATTTGTTGATCTTCAATTTGAAGAAGTCTCATTTTAGTAACTATTGTTAGTTTTTCACAACTCTTCACAGGTGCTCTGTTCTTCATGTATTCCTGCAGGTATCCTCTGGAAGATTGTGATATTCTTTGTGTCCCTTTCATCAGATAAATTAATACACTTCATCACAGATGTTTGGGGATTTTTAGTGTTAAAAGTCTAGAGTCTTAGAAGTGCCAGTTCCGATATTTGGATTATGGAATGCATTCTGTCTTTCTGTATGAGCTGTACTACAGAAACACAGGCAACTCTTCTTTATGCCTGATGCAATATTGAAAACATCAAACACTCAAGCTTACACACTAAATAGTCTGTCATCTGTAACAGTCTCTCTGGGTCTGCTACTTGCCAAGAAGTAGCAGACTTCTTGTTTTTAAGAATTCTGATATAGCAGCAGCTGCTTTTTCCTACAAAATTTTGCGCTATGTACGCAAAAGGAGGAGAGAATCTGAACTTTCAGTCAAAGCCTCGTTTGAGGAAGTGTGTTTTTTTATCACTGAGACTTGCTAAAATTACCAAGGAGCCCTAGAAGTGTGTGAAGTTAAATCCTTAATGCAACAAATCCGTGTTCAAGAGAGCCACCTACAGCAAGTCTTCAGGCAGGTAGTGAAGTGCCTCATTTCTTGAAATCTCATGTTTCCTGTATTCGTTTACTGTGGAACCAAAAGTGGGAACTCCCCATTTCAAGACTCTCAGCTATGTCTCAGCCTGCATTTTCCTGAAACAATTGTTCTGTCACATTCACACAGACAGGTATAGATGAAAATGTTTTTGGGGAGGGACTTCTATTCAAAAAGCTACAGAAATACTCTTTGTCAGTATCTGGGAACAAAAGCAGTTTAACTTGAACTGTTCATTCCTGTATTAGGGGGTATTAATTTACCTTAGCAACCATAAATATTCAGGCATATACTCCTTCTACCAAAACTGGAGTCTAATAGAAGTTTGAAGTACTGTTGTGCTTGACCTTGCTTTACATCATTATTCTTGTTGGACAAAACTATTCTCAAGAGGCTTCTGTTTGTGCTGCTGACTGTGACCCTTGAGATGGAAGATCAGGGGAGTTTATTTTTTTCTTAGTGATTTGTTCTTCTTTCTCTCAGGAATCAGGAGGAAGGAAATAAGTTCTTAACTTCCTCTTATGGCAACCCATACTAGTAAGAGTACTACTCTTTTTTTCAGGAATGGATCATGTATATGTTGTGTAACTACAGGTAGTGTTCAGATAAGCACTTTCTGGGCAAGTACTTTCATTATAGATTTTTCTCTGGATCAATATAGCTTATATTGGATGAATAACAACAGTTTTAGCCTTATCTTAAACAGAGTTTAATACCCACTCTAAATCCCTTATAAATGGTGCCTAATTTACCCTAATTTTTTTAGACTACAAGCAAATTTGTTGTTGGAGCTCAATTCTAAGTGCTCAGTTTTCTGCTATATCATTCATACAAGAATTTCACACTGTCCTTTACAAACAAGTGAGGTATTTATTCTTTCTCTCCCTTCTTAAAGCTTACCTGACTAATATACTTCGTTAGACCACATACAGAATTGAAAAAGAAACGGGCACAGAAACGTTCTCAGATCTGAAATGCCAAAGTTTTATTTTAAATTTGAAAGGGAGCTTGCGTGTCCCAAAGCTTATCTTCCAATATATTAATTAGTCTAGTAAAAGATTTTTCTCTCTTTTGGAAGCCTTGCCTGCCTCTGTCTTCTTGCAGACCATCATATCTGCACCAAATTACTGATGCTTATTTAACAGGCAGTAGTTACTCTGTATGCAGCAGTTTATGCAGCGTGTAGTGTGTATTTAGCCTACAGTTGCTAAAGATTTATTCAAAAGTATTGTTAAAAATTTATTCAATTTCTCACTTTCTATAATTTTCTTCTACAGGGCCTGTCCTTCATATGCTGTCAGTCTCAAACACAGGGTGCCTATTTAAATCAACTCCTTGGGAGCATTATTCGACACTATTTTGGACGATTTCTCCCTTCTTCTCCGACTGTGCCTGGTACTGGACAGCATCCTATGCTGACTGCTTTATGCAGTTCCATTACAGCCCCACAGATGCTCCGTCTACGGAAGACCACTTTGCATGTCATAAGGTAAGGACTAGTGAAGTAAAAAACATCACTTATTCAGATTTCAGAAATAGCTAATTAGAGAGGGAATGCCTCTGTTTTCTTCACAGTTAACTGATAGTGTGGCTGTAGGAAGAGCCTGTGAGTTGCTGGGCAGGGAGCAAAGGAAGGACAGCATGTATACATCAGGAGAGTAAAACTGGAAAGACTTGTGAGACAGTAATTAAGGATAAAGGTTCTAGGCCATAAGAAAAACTATTGCATGAGGTCACATGAAAAGGAAGTAATTTTCTAGAAGAATTACATTCCAATATGCATCATCATACATTTGTGTCTCAGACTGTATTTAGGGTCACAGAGGTGTAGTGCTTATAGCTGCCACAGTTACCTGTGCATGGGGGGACCTCATTGCTCTGTAAGTGTCAGGGTATACACAGGTGTGTCAGCTACCCAGGGGAAATGGAAAACTGAGGCTGTGGAAAGAGTAAGACATAGAGGCAGGGAGATGGTGCTTGTTCGCTGTGCTGTCACTGCTCACACAACGTCAACAGCAGCTATAATTCTGTGTCGCTGCTGCTGAAAGGTTGAAGCTTTGTTTTAAATACTGCAGAACAGTGAACAATTCATACTTTTTGTCTGTGTTGGGAAAGAAATTAAACCCCATTGAATGCAAGGTGATTGCTTATATCCAAGGTAATTGGATTTTTATTTGTTAAAGAGTGTGTATACATATTGATTAAAAAATAATTTCAGAGTTGATCTTGAGTAAATATAATAGGCAATCCTGTAAGTAAAGTCTGTATTGTCACATATTAGAGGAGTGAATTAAGATTTCACAATCTTAGTTCTGACATGTTTTTAACTTATGTATACTCAAACTTTGTCACCTTAATTAAGTTAGTTTTGAATGTGTGCATGCATGTGTGAACATTGAGATTGATAGTGGAAAGAAAGTTCCAAAGCTGTAATGGCACTTGGTGATTTTTAAGGTGTGAAACATTCCTTAGGGATCTGGGAAGAATGTGGAAGAAGTGAACAACACTGATTTGCAAACTGTTGGGTGGTCAGGAGGCAGTCGCTGGGTCTGTAAACAAATAGGTACAGAGTTTTCTGGCCACTTTGCCATGTGGAAGCTAGTCAATATATTGCTGCCACACAGAGGCAATGGAACCACACCTTCAGAAGTATATTATGTCAGAGCTACAATAAAAGAGCTAAAATAAAACACCCCACTTTTAGTGGAAGAGCACCCCCAAAAAAATGTGGGAAATTTTCCGAGTAATTAATGGGATAGAAGATTTTAGAGTTGCTAATATTAAAGTAAGACCACATAATGTAAGAAATATAGAAGTAAAGTTGTTACAGCTTTCATTTGCCTAGTCACACACATAGCTTCAGTGCTCTGAAGCTGTCCAATGAAGTACCCAGAGCTCTGAAAGTCAGGTTCCATTTGAAAGGTGTAAGAGCACCCCTTACTGAGTTTTAATAATGATGCTGGTTTTTTAATTGATGCATTGCTCAGTAAACATGCATGCCTTGTTTGAGTAAATAACAGTGACTAATATTAAATATCTAAAAAGCTTTTTTTGAAGGTTTTTGGAGTGTTCTTGCTGACTAATGAACCAATCTTGTGTTCTTTTCACCTGCACTCTTCTGTCTGGAGTGCTTCAATTTAAACTTATTGTCTTCAGATTTCATTAATTGATGTCAAACCAACAGTAGTTTGTATTCTTGTATTCTTTTGTGGAAAAACAACAAATCAAGGTGTTCAAATTGGAACACTCCCTGTGTGCGATGTTAAAATTTGCTCCTATTGCAGATCAACCTTTTATCTTTATGCCAGATTTTATACTGGAGATGATTGTGTTAATTCTGTCAGAGCAAAAGCAGTCATTGGTGTCCCGTTACAACATACTGTTGTCAAAAATAAAATAACAGTACCAGTATAACAGCAGAGCTGTTACCACAAGTTGGACTGTGAATTTACAAAAGCACAAAAGCTCAATAACATAGTTGAATAACAGCTGCATTATGGATGTTGGTTTAGAATCTTAGAATCTCAACTCCTTCATTTATTCAACTCTGATGCTGCCTTTGTATTTGAACTTCTATAGTCACACTTGGCTTTTTAACTGTAATTATGATAGCTCTTATTTCTCACTTCCCTCTCAACAGAAGTCAGAAGGCATCACTGTCCTCTGACAAATTGGGAGTCGTTGCTAAGACTAAGACAAATAGAATCCATTATTTGAGCCCAGATAAAGATAGAAATCTATGTAATAGGCCTCCTGCTGAAATATTACAGTTACTTTAAGGTATATGGTGCTTGCATTGAATGGAAAAACCACCAAATTATAGACTTTGTTCTGGTTTGCTTTGTCTTCTCAGTGAAAACTACATGCAGTTCAAAGGCAATGCTCCACCTCCTCGCTTGGCCTCCGTTCTTGCTTTCATTCTTGAAGTACTTCAGAGAACCCAGAGCACTGAACTATGTGACATTGAATTAGTTCTCCCATCTGTGTTGAAATGCATGGTATTGGTTAATGAGCTACAAGGTGAGCTGTTTGTTTGCTTTAAGTACATCTCTCCACACCTGTAGGATGTTTTTACTGCTGAGCATCTTTCATCCCAGTATTTAAGACTCTCAGATGAGGTGAATAAGATCATCTGGCCAGCTAAACTGGACAAGTTTTTTTGGGTTTTTTTTTTCATTGACTGGTCTGGGACTTCTCTCTTTGAGGCAGAGAAGTCCTGCTGTGTTTTGCTCTCTGATGAACCAGTCAACTTCTCAGGAATCTGAAGAGCATTTCCTTTCTCCCTGTCCTTCCCATCTAGACTTGGCAACTGTGGAAGTTTTCTTCAACCTAAAACTTTGATACCAAATAAGACTGGCGTGTGTTCTCCCCATAGATGTATTATAAATGGATTAAAAGTAGCATGTTGCTCTCCAAAGGCATCTTTGAGTCTTCTTTCTTCTTTTAGCATGCTTTGTTTCATAGCAAGAACTTCTTTATTTTTAGCTTCTTAAAAAATGAAGCACTCTGTTCACCCTATCATTATATAATGAATGTGCATAAGCTGCTAGTAGAGGCATTAAGCAAAATTGGGATTCACTTCTGACTTCTCCTGAGAATTTTCACTAATAAAGTACTTTTTGATTCTGGTCTATAACAGTTTCAAGGACAAGATGTGCTTAGGAAATTAGCTGAATCATCACACAACTTTCTTCCCTCTTTTGCCATTACGGCCATACCTGCTGGAAGCTGAGAGGACCCACCTTGCAATGGGCTGGGGATTAGAATGGGCTGGAAGTATTGTGCTGCTGTAGCCACCAGCTCACTGCCTGCCTGGACAGGCCTCTGCTATACCCTTCTAGAAAAGTCCTTGCAGCCCAGTTCCACCTTTATAAAGGAAGAGCTGTATCTTGCAACTTGAGTATTTATTTAAAAACGATTATTAATAAAATAATGAAGGGTTGTTTGTTTGTTTGTTTCCCTTAAAAAACAAGTTAGGGTGGATTTCAGAACAATATTCACCATTGAAAGTACTAGATCTACGTAACTTAGGGCAGGATATAATGCTATGACTACCTTTCTTTTAAATAAATAGGAATGATTAAAGAATATAAACAGAACTTACATTTAAATAAAATCTCTATTTCCAGTAAGTGTGTATCTCTTTACTTTTACTTAAAAAGACCATTGTGTACTTAAAAATCTGCATGTTTAAAGGATAATAGTGGTGAAAATAAGACTTTTGCATAAATCTGTGACTCATTCTGTTCTTTATAGCCAATCTAACTGCTTTCACAGTAATTTCACTTGCATCAAAGTAAAATGAAACCTTTTCTTCTCATTTAAAAATTTCAGTCTTCATGAAAGACATTCTCCAGATGGTCAGTTCAAGAGCTCTGTGTGAATCTTGTGATTTTTTTCTTTTACAGTTAAAAAAATATCTACAGACATTGTACAGAACGTGGTAGAAGGCTGCCAAGCAGGGTCAGGAGGAGAACATGCCACCCAGCTGACTTCTGTATTTAGGTAACCAGAAAATATGCCAACTGGCAGCGAAGCTACTGCAAGCCAATTGACAGCAAACATGTTTTTTTTAAATAGCTAACTATCCTTAACATACTGCATTGTTGCTTGTTTATGGTATTTAAGTAATGGTACTTTTGGCACTAGTTTTGAACACAGCTTGGCCAAAAAGCCAGAGGAAAAAAAATAGAAGAGGGAAACATACCTACTTTCTTATGGATGAGGTACTGTTTTCAAAGATATATAGTAGGGAGGTATGTCACTGCTGCAATGGGAAAAACTCCTCAGAAATGGTGATGGTCAGTGTTAGGTGCTGTGAAAGATGTGGGTGCCTAATTTGAAGTGCATATAATGGAGATCGAATCTTCATATAGCAAGCTTAGCTTTTTTATTTGCTTTTACGACAATGATAGATTATTGTAATGTAAATTATGCTTATTCCATACTTATGCAAAATGAATCCTGTTTCTAACATGGATACAGTAGAAGAGCTGTGTGACCTGACACCTGAAGACATTCTGCAATCCTTAAGCACTGCTGCTGTATTAGGTCAGGTCTAGATGAAAGCTTCAGAGAGACTCTCCAAAATAAGAATGGATGTTTGCGGGCATGTCAGTCTGTACCTGATTCGTCACCTCCATGGGATGTGTCATCCCTAGGGTGTTACTTCTGATTTGAATGTAATCTGTGATCTTGTAAGACCTCAAACCCTCAGGAAGGCAAATGAGTGTGCTTCCATCCAGCTGTCTACCCTGCTGAAGGTCCAGTGGAGCCTTACAAGAAATGCCAACGTTATTTCTGCAGATTTGAATCTAGAACTCTTGTTCATCTTTTTTCCTTACAAATATTATTTATTAAATAATAAATACATGTTTTAGTTTTGCATTCAGACACATTACAAAGTGCAGTGCTTTGGAACAAGTCATCCCTGGTGTAACAGCAGCAGAATCTGCCAATTTACTTAAAAATAAATGTGTGGGATTTTTAGCATTAGGCTTCAAAAGCATGTCTTCATTTAAACAAAGTATCCCAAGTAGTGTATTCCAGTGTAACAATATGAAAATTGTCATGCAGCTAGATTGCTTGTTCTGATTAGACTCTTCAGTTGTTCTTGGCATGTTCTCTGCATCTAGTTTTGACCCTGCATTAAGTGCCTCTGTGTCCCCCTCAGGCAGTTTATCCAGGATTATACCGCTGTCTATGATCACCGGGTTTTCAGCATACTAGAAACAGTGGCAGTCTTGGATCAGATGTTAGTTACCAGCCTGATTCCCACAATCACACAGTCTCTGAAGGATTTGGAGTACAAACAAGGTCTTGGAAGAAATGCTGCACAGAGGTTTGATTTTTATTTCATTTTGTTTTTTGACAATGAGCAATAGAGGTTTATTCTCTTGAAAAAAAGCAGTTTTACGACAGCAGCACAGATAATGAGTCATTTTTTAAGGGTGTTCAGCCAGAAATCTGCCTTAACTCAAGCCTTTTGTGGTTTTAAGCCATCTATATTTGCTAAATATTTCCAGAGATGTTTTGATACTAGGGTCTGCACACACCAGCAGAATTTATGTGAAGCCACGTTGCCTCTGCTTGCTCCACTGTATGTTGCAAAATAGAATAAAGAATTCCTGCCCCAAATAATTTTCCTATCAATCCCTGTTTTAGAGGACTTTATGGGTCATACGTAAAATTATGGTATATTCAAGTATGATCTGAAATGCTTGGAAAAGAAATACCCATAGCTTAATTTCAGGAGTTCTCTCATAATCTAAACATAGAAAAGTTGTCAGTGTCCAGAAAAGGCTGGCTCCAAAAGGCATGGCAGACTCATACTTCCTCCATTTGCCCCAAGAACTTAGGACAGAAATATTTGACTTGTGAATCCATCTGGCATTAGGTGGAAATGGCACATGAGGGGAGCAGCTTTGCACAGAGTGTGGTGTCTCTAGGTGCGGATGCAGCACTGAACTTTCAGCACCTCTATACGAATACTGTTAAAAAACTCCAGGAAGCTCTGCATAGTGTGGCACTCAAGCCAAAAGGGCTTCTTCTGTTAGTACTGCTCACTGGAAGGCTGCCCTTGACTCTCCGTGTTGTCTGGGATGGGAACTGGCCCCAGTGTTTGCATTAATGCACATCCTGGGACTAGTCAAAGGCTAGGATCCTAGTGACACCTCACCCTGGGGAAGTTTTAAGGTGTGTGTTGGCAGAGCCTGGACTATAACAAGTCCAAAAGACAGAGTTGTGCAAGACGTAACCCATGAGACTCTAAAGGGTAGTCACAAGGTTTTAATCTTCCATTTAACGAAAAATATATTTAACTTATTTGTAATTGTATTATTCACTTTTTATTATCCGGTACCAACAAATACATTTGCTTTTATTTAAGAGAATTCAGCCAGGGGTCAGCCAGATGTACCATTATATGCAGGATTTCCATACTATCTGCTTTTCATATTTTGATAATGTATTTAATAGCCAATTTTTTTTTGTTGTTAAATTCTGTTATTATGGTAAAATTCATCCCACAATCTATAAAATACTGAAGGAATGCAGGTTGCTTGAGCTTCCTGAAATATATGCTTGGAGATTACCGATTACAATTTTTTTAGCCTCATCACTTAAAACTGTGTATTATCTAATCTGTTGTCGATGTTTTGTATTAATAATTCGTATTTGTAATATGCTCCATGACACAGCAGTCTGAGGTGATCCATGAGCATTTTATTGTAAGAACACTAATACCTGATTTTCTCTCTTCAGTCCTGGCCACTAAATAACATTATATTAATATATTCTGTGCAATTACTGTAGACACGTAAGTGCAAACCCAGGTATATATAAAAGAAGCGAAGTTCAGAAGTTGCATTATAGTGGTGATGTCCCGTGTTGTTATTGCAGGGAACTAGTATGAAAACTTCAGTTTTGTTTGCTCAAGTTGATATTTCATGACAAGAATACGTAATTAGAAAATACCTAAATGTCAGAGACAGTACCTTAACAATAATTATATTGTCTAGGTTGGAGAGTATTAGAATGAACTTAAGGTGAAAAGTCTCATCAACACATATGCACTCTTCTGGAAAATCCACTTGAGTGACAGTTCCCTTCTGAATTCCAGGTTTATTTTAAAACAGCCGTTGTCCTTGGTTGAGGATGTTGGTCTAAATCTGTGTTAGTGCCAGCCTGCACCTTAGTGCCAGTGGCTCACATCACTGTGCTGTGGTGTGAGTCAGAAATTTCTTAGGCAGAAATGAGAGACCAAACATGATGAAGTGTGAATGCTAATCTCATCTAAGCCTTTTAAAATGAAGAATTTCTATTTCACAGCAGTTTACTAAACAAGGAGACTTCTAGGCATCTTCACTACACTTCTAGTCATGAGCAATGCAATTCTTATCCTTCTTCCAATCTGTCCATAGTAAAAAATTCACAGCAAACAAAACAGTTGAATAGGTGGGGGGTAGCTCCCATGTTTTAATATCCCGATATGTAAACAATGATTTTGGGAATTATGTGCTTTTACTCCTAGGATGTCTGAAATTGTTTAAGTAATGTGTTACATTTTTTTTGTTTGTTTTGTTGTTTTTTTTTCTCAACAGAGAAGCCTATAAAAGACTCTTATCTTACCTCGCAGAGGCTGGACAAAATGAGATACAAAAACTGGAAAATGAGGCAGATGAGTAGTGTGCTGGTGATTAATTCTTTCCTCTTGGATGTTGTGACACTGTCAATACCTGAAACTATACTCTACGACACAGTAGACAAGTTCTTTATCTTACAATGGAAATACATTTATCAATTTTGTGGTTGTTTTTTTTCCCCAATTTATGTATTAATTTTAAAAATTTCTGTGGTATTTAATATTGTCATGCATCTGAAGATTAACTCAATATACTGATGGATGGTGACTGAAAGATACAGCTAATTTATTACATATTTAAATGTCTGTATGAACAGAGCCTCTATTGCAACATACAAGACAGGATTTCAAAAAATTAATTTCACAACTCAGTTCACATTGAGACCTGTCCCTCTTAACAGTGTACTTTCAAAAATCTTATTCAGTCTGTCCATAAGAAAATTCTTAACTTTGTACTTCCTAATTTATTATTTTAGCAGAATAAGAAAAACCTGTGCTCTCTAGTACTGAACTTGTTGAATGCAGTGTATTCACTGGGAGTTCTGCCAGTATGATGATGTTGATGTTGTGCCAGTATAGTGTTGTTAAGAGAGAGCTTGTGTTTATGTTGCACAGAATGTATATAGTTGTCTTAACCTTCCACTTGTATTAAAACATTTAAGTCTTTCAGATTCCAGTGTATAATCTCTCTGTTGTCTTTGTGGGTAATATAAGAAAAGGTAGGTTCAGATTTCCCATTCTTTCCCTTTTCAATACTATGTTCTTAAAATTAATCCATAATTTCCAGGGATCCTATGATCTTTTCATTAGCCATGATACTGTTAATTATCCACTTAACTTAGACTAAGTGTGAGGGAAAAAGAAGAGAGGATAAACTTCTAATGGAAATTATCATCATTTGATCATAGGCTAGCCATTATTCCTGTTTGCCTGAAAAGTTGGATTTTCAACTATTTTGCTGTGTTATTGATCTTTCCGGGATGGATCTAGCTCTGTAACTTTTTCTACATTTTTCTTCTCTAAAGTTCTCAGGGAACTTTTATTAATGGCTGTGGTATCCACATTTTTCACTTCCCTAGATAATCAGTATTTCTGAAACTACTTACTGGACTTTGAGAGTGGTAAATCTGCCCTTCATGGCAACACTGGTGAACAGGCTCTTACTTTTAAAGTTACTCACATTTTAACTTTACAGTGTTAATGAGAAGGAAAGATTATTTTTGTGTCTAATAGCTCCACAAAAATCCCTAAAATCTTGTTCAGAACCACTCCTCTTTCGTTACAAATCTTATCAAGTTGAACTAGATAATCTTCTTGCCTAAATCGGCTATCGGTACTTCAGATAATGCAGTAACTAAAAGCCTCTTTAGGCTACTTAATAGTGCAGAACGTAGAGGTTCTTTTCATTATGAAAGTGACTTACTGAATTTGCATTGTAGCTTCTTGTAAGCTTCTGTACCTCGGAGGAGCTTTATTCATCTCAGGAGGACTGTGCTGCTAAAATGCTTTTTTCTTTAAAAAAAAAAATACACTCCCCCCCAAAGAGAGATTGAGATATCTTTGAGATTTGAGTCCTACCACCCAATAGATTACAGAACAAATGTCTTACTGTAGTATTACTTCCTGAAAGTAAAAACTGTGACTTTTAAAGGATGGAACAGATATTATAACAAAGCATTTAATGATGTGTTTAGTAGGTTGTTAAAGACATATTTAATACTATCTCTAGTGGTTGGAAGTTTCTGAAAAAGCAACAGGACTTTATGTAAATGCACAGCAGCTCCTGGTGCATGAGAAACTAATTTAAACAGTTTGGAAATTATCATTCTTCTCTGTCACAAAGTTAATGTAAGCAGAAATAGTGCATTTTGCATCATATTCATCAACCACTGCCAAATGGGCAATCTGGTTTGGTCTACTTATTTGGTATGGACATTTGCAGATGTGACTGATAGTTCTGATAATATTAATGAGAGGAAGGCTTGCAGAGTGCTAGACTAGGCTGACTTACCAAGCATACACCAAAACAACAATCCACAACCAATTAGGAGGAAAGAAGAAAATCCCGATTTTAAGTACAATATAGAAAAAAAACCCTGAAAATGAAATTATATATTATGTCTTGTTAGATGCTGTCTGTATAAAAGCTGCCTCAGACAATGAACATTATTTAAATTAAAACTTTCTGTAATATTTTACATATGAACAGTTTGGTTAAAAAACTAAAAGCGAGTAGATTCAGACTGGTTTTAAGGAAGAAATTTTTTATGATGAAGGTAGTGAAACACTGGAACAGGTTTCCCAGAGAGATAGTAGATGCCCCATCCCTGGAAACATTGAAGGTCAGGTTGCATGAGACTCTAAGCAGCCTGATCCAGTTGAAGATGCCCCTGTTTATTGCAGGGGGTTTGGACTGGATGATCTTTAAAGGACCCTTCCAAGACAAACCATTCTATGATTTACAGACTTTGTTCATGTATTTGCTTAAATATTCAAACATTACCCATCTTACTACATTTGGACAGATGGACGCTGCTGCAATTCTTCTTTTACCCAGCTCATTCAGGCTTCTGTGTCCTCTCACAGGCTTGGAGCAACACCATTCCTAACAACCCTACCAGAGTCCTTCCTTCATTCTCTTCTTTCCAGCCAGGGCCTGCCCACATATGCTGCTGCAGAAGGCAGTGCTGATCATCAACCTGCTGTCTCACAGAAGCATTCAGTATTAGCAAAGGGCTGAAAGGCAAAGCACTGTTGGGTGCAGGACAGTGCGTTAGAGACTGCTTTGGTCTGAGTTAAAGTCAGATCTGATGTGCCAAAGCCACACGCTGCAGGTGAGCAGGCTGACTGCACTAAGAGGTCACCAATCCAGACAGCTTTATATTGCCACAGTTTTGATCCTGAAGTGTCACCATGAAGTGGCAGCCTGATTTCTGCTTTTATAGGCTCTTCCTTTGGCCTGCATTTTTGTAGCACTAGGGCAGCATTTTACTTTTCGGAAGGAAAGGGTCTCTCACAGTAGGTTGTCTAAAAGTAACACTGCTTGCAAGGACAGACATTTACTGCAGTTGTAAATTCTGCAACTGATGGAGAAGAGATGCTGAAAATAAAGTTGTAGCCAGAGTACCTAGTTCAGAGAAATTTCAGCATTCAAACTCTTCCATATAATGAAAAGCTAGTGGCATTAAGCCATTTTGAATGTTGTCATGGTTTAAGCCCAGCCAGCAGCCAAGCACCATGCAGTCACTCACTCACTCCCCCACCAGTGGGACTGGGGAGAGAATTGAGAGTGTGAAAGGTAGAAAACTCACGGGTTGAGATAAAAGACTGTTTAATAGGAAAAGTTGAAGCTGTGCACACAAGCAGAGCAAAACAAGAAATTAATTCAGTCCTTCCCATGGGCAGGCAGGTGTTCAGCCATCTCCAGGAGAGCAGGGCCCCATCACATGTAACAGTTACTTGGGAAGACAAATGCCATCACTCCACAAATGTCCCCCTCTTCTTCCCCCTACTCTATATACTGAGCATGATGTCATATGGTATGGAATATCCCTTTGGTCAGTGGGGGTCATCTGTCCCAGCTGTGTCTGCTCCCAACCTCCCAAGCATTCCCAGTTTCCTCACCAGCATGGCAGTATGAGAAGCAGAAAAGGCCTTAGCTCTGTGTAAGCCCTGCTCAACAGTAACAAAAACATCTCTATATTATCAACCCTGTGTTCAGCACAAATCCAAAACACAGCCCCATACCAGCCACTGTGAAAAAAATTAACTCTACCCCAGCCAAAATTAGCAGAAATCTTAATCAATTACTCATAACTATGGGATTGCTGTTTGTCAGTGGAGTTTTAACAAAATATTTAATTTCAGTAAGCTTTTTTTTCCCAAGCCTGGTGCATGGTCTGTGACCAGTGTCTCCCTGCTGACAGGAGACCTGTCTGAAGGACAGTGGACATGAGCCTTGTGAGCATTTTCTTTGATGATCTCATTGGCCAGAGCACTGTTCCAGGATAAAAGAGGACTACTATACCCTTTTCTTTCTGCAATATATAGAACTGAGATCTGAATAGACAGTATTTCATTTTTTATATTTTTCCTATTCCAGAATTCAGGATACCAATCACCTCTGACCCATTATCATCCTTGTGCTATGAAACAGATGTCCAGCATATTATGAACAATGGCAGACAGAGAGAAGTCTGGCTTATCTTCCCTTTAGTAACCTTAAAATGATAACATAAAAAAAGACACCTTCTGTTCAGAATTCACATGCAACTTCCATTAGTCCCACAAAGTTGTACCTCTATTTTATAAGAATTCCTCATGTGTTATTGTTATTAAAGAGCAGAAACACGGTAATTTAAGTTACTCCTTGCTTTCATTTTCAATGACAAAAAAAATAGAGATGGAGAAGGCACTTGTTTCAATAAAATAGCTTCTGAAATAGAAAAATTCACACCTTTTATGCTGGAATAAGAGCAGCAGGCCTATAGAAAGAATAAGGTTCTGCATATCTGTTGTAATTGCACAGAAGAGGAGCTGCCAATAGCATGCACTGCTTGGCCATTTAAGGAACTCTGATAACTGTCCACTTAAATGCAACGTATTTCCCTCAGGAAACAGAAAAGAGGTTTTATTGTGCTCTGGTTTTCCTTTTTTCAGTAGCTTTTGAAAATTATGTATGCAATGGGTATTTTCAGTTTAATCATATTTTAGAATTTCTAACTATTATTTAAAACTCAAATTCAGTGTAATCAGCCCATCTGTTAGCAATGGTTATAAAATTATGTTGAAGATTAAAAATCTGATGCAGTGTCAATATGTCCTAGCATAATTAAGCTTGTTTTATGATGAATGACTAGGATATGGCTTTTGCCTATTTGAGCAGCTTTAAAATGGTAAATCTTTTGCAGGCTTAATATATAAAGTGTGAAAGTATGTATAGAACAACAAAAAAATTGTAAAAACTCAGACCCTGTATTCATCGATGTGGTATCTTTACAGGCCTTTGGAAATGTCAGCAGAGTAATTCCATGTCACAAACAACTTCACTGCATCTTCCTGTCCATCAAACACCATCTTGAATCTACCCTCCTCCTTGTAGAATGACACCAAAACAGGCATTAAAAATGCAAGCTTAAATTTCTTATTTGTTTTAGAAAGGCCCAGCATGACCTGCATAGGCACTGGTGGAAAAATTAGCACAGCATTCACTTACATGAATTGAGGGTATTTCTAAAAATACTTACTCTGTTCTTCAGTACTTGAAGCATTGCAACATTAACATTTTAAGCATTTTAATTCTGGCATTACTGTGAAACAGCTATATATAATCATCTCTATTGGAAACCTGTTCTTTATGTGGACACTTTATCCCTCTGTAACATGTCCTTGGGGGGTAAGGGAAATCCATTTTGCAAAAATAAAACTACATAAGCCCTTTATATGGTCTATGTGCTAAACTTCCTGCAAAGTTTTCCTCCCCTACAAACTCTGCCTGCAGATGAAGTGTTTTAACCTTGCCCTCTTAATTTATTCTACATTCTAATTTTCAATAAACAGATGCCGCCTCTTTTCGCGCTTGTTTCCACATTGTTCCACATTCTGCCTGTGTTGTTTCTGCATGTGTGAATATTCAATTATCTCTTTCTCCCTGATTCTGCAACTGATGTACTAAGTGTCTGTACAGGTCTGGGGGAGGGTAACTGGGGAAGGCAAAACTTAAAGGAAAAAGAGTTAGAGAAGTTTCAGCTATTCTGAGAGTCAGGTACTTTGCCCAAAAGCTGCTAAATTAAGAAGAAAGTCATAAGCCACAATTAGAAATGCAAGGATTACAAAACCATTACTGCACAGAAACGGAATTGTTGCACACTGGCTCATAACATGTGAGTCTGTCTTTTGTCAGCACTTGGGTGTGAAATGCTCAAGAGACACTAAAGGGGCAGAAGACGCTGTTGGTGCTGCTGCTTGTGCAAACTGGTTATTTTTTAGATGAAAAGCACAAAGCAGCTGATGTCTTTGTGGTTATTTATAGCTAAGAAGAGCTGTTAACACATTTTAGGACTCAAACGTTAAGTATGCTATATAAAGGATTGAATATTGCTAATTATGGGAGTGGCCCAAAAGAGGAGATCAGGGAACAGCTCTTTAGTACAGCTCTCAGGACCTTGTGGCCCAAAAGTGTTAGCTGCAAATTTAACTAGCTGTAATGTGTAAATCTAAGGACTTCGGGGCACGGAATTACACTGTCTTCCAAACTCGGCAGTCAGTAACTGCTGCTACATTACTGACTTGTAAGGACACCTTCCCTGAAGCACTGTGAGTTCCCCCTGGTTGCAAACTGCCCCATTACCTTGCACACTCCCAGCTGGATGAAAGACTTGTGTTGGCATCAGCTCTCACACTGTGCTGATCAGACTCTCTGTAACAGAACCAGCAAGTATGGAAATATTCTTATTCTGGACAGCTTTAAGGTTTTGTGGAAAAACTGAGCTAAACTGCATGTCAGAGGTATGTACCAAAACACTAGGCTGGGTAGGGACAAAGGTTGGGTTCAGAGTTGTATGTTTGCCAAAAATGGCACAAAATTTAGAGGCAGATCTGGAGCTCACACACAGGAACCTGCAACTGTGGCAGTTTCAGAAGCCTGAGACACTCAGTGGAAAGATGGCAAAATGAGGACATGGTGATTGAGAACCTTCAGCTCACTGGGCAGCCTTTGCCACCTGGAGTCCTGCACAGCGGCAGGTGGCAGGTGAAGCCATCCTTGTTCTCCCACCCTAGCTCCTCCCCAGCTGAGACCCCTCAGCCACAGCACGATGCTCTCTGTTTGCTCTTGCATCCACACCGTCCTTTTCTTACCTGGCAATAACTAACCAGGTTTTGCTCAACTGCCAAGGGCTATGTGGCATTTTCTGATTTAAGATGCAGTAAAGCATCCCCCTCTGTCCTGTAGGTCCTGCAACAAAAGCAAAAGGACACAGATAGGAAAGTGTGGCACAAAAACTTAGAGGCTAAGAGGGACTTGTCAGTAATCAGTGGAGCCGGATGATTAAGAGCCAGAGCAGAATCCTGACACTAATAAGAGCATATGTGTTGTCCTGAGGCTCTGTGGCAGAGGTACCCCTGACTAATATAATGCGATTGCACAGCTGTTTAAAACTGCTATTCACAGTACAGACAATTGGTGATAACAAGTGGAGCAGTAAAAGCGTCTAAAGGGCAGAACAAACATGATAAATAACTTTCTTGCCTTTCAGACCTCGAACCAAGAGGCACATGCTGCTTTGCATAAGGAAGCTGCCCCCCCCTCCTTCTCAAATGCGGGTCACTGTTGCTGCTTTCTGTCACCGCCCAGTTGGCCAGATCCATCGTAATCCCTCCCCTTGTTCTCCAGGAGCAGCAGTTTAGAATTATGCCATAGCTGGAGCTGTGGTAAGCTATGAGGCCTAGAAATAACGGCCTCCAAACTAAGTTGAGGCATACAAATTCATACTTTGCACTATTGCCAGAAGTGCACTGGGCTTTACAAAGGCTGAGAAATTAATCCTCCCACCACCTACAAAATGGGAAGTATATGTCAGTTCTGCCCCCAGAGCAAAAGCTGATCACCTACCTGGTGTGATACCTCCAGGGTGAGGCTCAAAGCCCCTGCACACACGTTTTGATTATTTTAGCCGCCCTCCTCTTGAGAATGAGACGTAATATGTTTGTATCCCTGAAAACTACACATAAGTCAAAGTTTGAATACTTGCAGGCGTTGGGCCCTGCAGCCCACACAGGAAAACAATTTCTAAATTGTAAATGGCCTGTTAGGAGAGCTGTCCCTTGCATGCGGATTTTCAGGAGATCAAACAAATTAAACCAAGAAACTAAAATATATCTTGATGTACAGCCTATATATACAGCTTTCATGCAGTATAGAGAAAAGTACTGCCTGGATGTAGGCTTGCTTGGTGCATAGAGGGAGACAATGTTAGCAACTCAAGTCAGCGCAACAGGCAAAGACAGTGCAGCTGCACCTCTTCTCTAGGCAATGAGAGTGAGAAAGCTTAGCAAAAAAAACCCATAAAACATTCTAACCTGATAAGTACTGGAAAAGGAAAGGTGATGTTCCGTGAGTACACTGCCCAGCAGGAGACAGAAATGGTGATAAAGTTACTTCCCTGTAACCAGACCCTTGGAAGTGAAAAGATGCATTTGATTTGAAAACACTGCTCCCTGGACAAAGTCAAACCTCTTCCTGTGCAGCACACGTGGGCTACTGCCACAGCATATTCTGCAGGTGGCATTTGCAGGAGCATCAGGAATTTGACAGGTCTGCTTAGACCGCAGTGGCAGGGAGCTGATCAGTAGGTAAAGCAGAGAAGTGCAGACTACCCATAAATCAGAAATAGAGGAAGATTTAATAACATGCTTGGTTAATATTTACAAACATTGAAAATTTTGTTAGCTATGTAAATAAAACACAGAAATAAGAGACAGGGGCTGCAGTAGCCCAGCAAAGCCAAAATATACCAGGTTAGAGTATTTGTTGTGAGCTGGCATATGCCTGGAGAATGGAATGGAGACACACTATATAAATGGAAAGAATAAATAAATAAATATTGACATTATTCTACACCTGTTTAGCCTCTGGAGACCAGTGATTTGTGGGACCATATGTTGGACAAAATGAGACTGTTCATTGATAATTGTAAATGTGGTGACCCCTTGCAAACTGGATATTAAAAATATTAAGTAAATGGCACATTTTAATTATACAGTAAAGAGGCTGATCTCCACCATTAAAAGACTGCAGCTGTCAGGAAGAATTGATCATATGACAGAAGGTAACATTTATTTGATAGCAGACCTTGGTAAATGACATCCCAAACGATATTTAGATTCTCAGACAAACAAATTTAGTTCAGACTTGAGTTTAACCATGAGGCACCAGTTTCTTTCTCTTTCAGCTGAGACAATTTTTATCTGTTCCCCATATCCTATAGGGCTTGTTTGCTTTTTTGCTTTGTTTTAATCTGTTTTGAAGTATTTAAATTTAAAATGAAGTATTATTACATGAGAAATTGTAAACGACAGAGTTCGGAATTGGAAGTCAACACATTTGTTATTCTTTTTGCCAAAGGTATCAAGTGAGTTGCATAATTGCCAGAGTATGATATCATCTTTATCAACATAAACAGAGCTTTCTATCATCTTTGAAAGTGCCGTTGGTGAACAACTGAACATAAAGACCCCAAAAAAGAGCATCCCAGAAGGAGCTGAGAGCATCCACAATGCCTTACAAAGTTGCATAAGGAAATGAAGTAGACACATAGCAAGTAGTCACCAGCAAAAATGCCAAAAACACTCTCATGTAATGTGCTTCTACATCTGAGGCAGAGAAGAGAAACTGCAGACAGTTTTTGTAGTGTCCTTCCTGCTTGTTGTGATCTGACCTTAAGACAAATGTGTGATGGTAAAGCAGCAGTCCGTGTAGATTGATTCTTCTCATTGACCCAGAGAAACCCTTCTATACACAGGGTTTGATGCTTTCCCCCTCCACTTCTGATTTTGTGAAGCGCAAGGAGTGTCTCACATTGTGCCAATCCTATGGTGAGGCACTTGCAAAGTCTGAAGGTTGGGGCATGTGAAATATGGAGCTGGAAGAAAGCACGCAGCTATTCCATTGGAAGCGAAGGGGAGTGTAGGCCCATAGAATACCTCTTCCTTCCCCTCCTTGCTAACATCCAGCACCTGCAGGTCAAAGCATGCAAAATATTTTCAGGATCACAAAAGAAGGCTGAAACAAATGTGCTGGCACACACCACGTGTATGCACTATTAATCCCAACAGAAAGGTAGTTTCAGATAAGTTTTAGATTGTATTGGTGCTCTAGTGATCCACTGGCTGTCTTTATCAACCAAACCAAAACCTGAGTGCTCAGGCACTCAGCAGCAAACAGTGACACTGGATCCTGCTGTCTGGCAGCAGAATGTGCAGCCATGCAAGTGGGTTACTCTGCACAGAAGGGCTCCTGCTGGCACAGAGCAGAAATGATTTGTCAGCTTTGGTGGTATATAAGGACCACGGCAGTTCTATAGAAGATAGAAATGCCAAATAAATGACTGACTTAAAGAAAGTAAAGGTATATAGGAAAAGCAGATTTTTTTTCTTCCAAAGGAGAAAACAACCTCAATTTGAACATAAAAGGGCTAGTTATGCTGGTTAAAGCCAGGCATTCTGCCAGCAGCTGAGAAGGGGCAGCACACACAGCTCTGCCAAATCACTCATTATAAGGCTTTTCCCTTTGATGTGGGAATTGTCAGGCAGGCTGCCAGTTCACAACTAGTTTGGGGATGTGGACAAATGTCCATTTAAGACAGCAAGATCCCAGGATCATTTTTACTTGTCACTAAGCCGCATTTAAACCCAGGTGCAATGCTGTAAAGTACCTGTTGATTATAAATGAGCCCGTAGGTGGAGTACAGCCACCACCTCTGTACTGCGCTATTACTCCACCTAAAGCACTGTACGTCAGCTAGTGTTAGCAAAGCCAGTCTGAATGACTTTTTCCAACAAATTGTTAGGTATAGTATCCAACAACTTAGTAAAACACAATTATACTACGACCAGAACATGTTTTTAACTGTTTATCTTGCATGATCTACCCTTTACGAACTCATTAGAAGACCAGCAGCTTGCATCCTAAAGTATTCCTTTCTTATGCTAAGCCTTACTTGTAGTCTTATGGGGACAGTTTGGAGGGGAAATCCTAAACCACCAAAAGTTGGAAGCTAATGAAAATGTTCTTTATCAGCAAAAGGGGAGAAATTGAGATGTAAAACAAGAGTTTCTGTCTGTAACTGCCCAGCTGGTCACAAAGCGATGGCTGTAATGCAGAACTGCTTCACTCAGGAACACGCAGAAAGGTAAGAATTCCTAACTTCTCTACAGGAATACCAGAAAGCCATGGATCTGTAGGTGAGCTGCTCTTATACAAGATGAGAGAGCAGAAGAGTTTGTTGGACAACCTGTTGCCTACAGCAAAGATCAAAAACCTTCCACTGAAGCTTTAAAGCAGTCAGTCCTAGGGCAGGTTGCAGGCTGACTGAACGTGGTCAATGAACAACTCGTTAACTCTGGCTGCCCTTCAGAAACACGACTTGGAAAGAAAAAAAAATAAATCACAAGACGGGCTGAAAAATTCTCAGCCCATGCCCTGTCATCCATTTCTGCAACCCTTTTTCTTTTGAACCTGATTGTGTAAGCTGTGACTATATACACGTCATTTTATCCAAACCTTGCCAAAGGAAAGACAACTCAACCCTGGTTTACTGGAATATCTCATAGGAATTGCATCTTTGGCTCATCTGGAAGTATTTTTAATATCCACAGTATTTCCTCTCCATGTTTATGCAGGTTCAGTGGCTGCATAAGAAATATCCTTAATCTCTCCACTTCACATATATTTTCCTTTTTTAATAACCTCTGTGCAAAACTTATCCTTGTGACATTATTGGAAAAGACTTTAAAAAGAAGCATAAATCACTCACCTGGATACATGCCAAAGGCTCATTTGTCCAAATCGAATAGCCACCAACTAAATATATTCTACCATTGTGGACAGCAACTCCAGATTCATTTTGACCTAAAGCAAGGAAGGAAATAGAAACCACTTTCAGTGTTTAATTAACCCTCTGAACACCAAATGTTGGAGTTCTGTAATAGGATGCAAATGCACCTGGCAGTAACTTGACTGTTTCAGAATTCACAACATGTTGGAGCGAAGGTGAAGCGTGAGGGCTGTTCCTTGCTCTACACAGGAGCCCTGTACAGTGCTGCACAGAGATGTCCCAGATGAGCAATAATGTGGCAGTGCAGGGACCGTCTACTCCTTTCTCAATGGCACTGGTTTGCATACACGTTTCACAGCCTCTACCTGCCTCGCAGCTACCATCAGACATGAACATCCAAACAGACACAGAGGCTGAGAGTGACGAGGGCCCCTCATGTGCTGCCCACACCTGTTCACCCCCACCGTTCCTCCAGGTACAAGCACGGTGAAAATGGCAGAAGCTGCTGCTCAAGTTCATCCCCATAGCAACGGTCTCCTGAACAAGTTTGGGAGTTTTGAAGGATAAATACAGCCTTAGAAAAATCTGCACTACACAGGGCAACAGGCACATTTACTGCCAGTTGCACAGACAGAAAGAAAGGCTTAGATGCCTTCTCAAGGTGCAGGTTGTGGAAACAACCTTGCAGGCTAAGGAGAGGCAGCTATCTGTAGTAGGACAGGGGTCAGCTCCAGAATGAGGGCACCTGTGGTGCCAGGGTTTTGCACTTGCAAATCAGATGACATCCTTCTCAAAGGCTGTCAGTTCCTCCAGATAATAAAATAATTAACTAGTGAGCAAAAGAGAGATGAAAAACTGGTTCTATTTGACAGTGTGTAACTCCTTTTTAATCTGTGCCTCTCAGTGTTCATCAAGAACTCTATAATGGCCTGACTTGGAAACCAAGCAACCCTTTTCCAGATCTCAGAAATGAAGAAACCCTGTGCAATATCTTAAAAGAACAAAGTTGCCACTAGAGCAGTTTTAAACCCACCAGGCAGAAAATGGCTTAAGGTGACTGCTTTATTTGTCAGACATTCATCTCTCTGACACAGCGTTTCTAGTTACCTTGAGCTTCTAAGTTAGGCTCCTACAGCCTTTGTATCGTTTTCAGTGGTAGATCTCAGAAATTATCGCAATGCCAAATAAAAAAGGTTGAAAAGTGAGGTAGGCTCAGTTGTAGGACTCCTACAGCAGTCTGAGCTGAAACTTTTTGGCAGCCAGTAGTTACTAATTGAGCTTCAAGTTTGCTGCACAAGAGAATGGCCACAACATTAATGCTGTGCTATCCTGGAAATCCAACCTTTTGTGCAAAGCTACTGTTGGTGCTACTCTAAGAATGTGTCACGTGCCCGTCTTGTAGCCTGGCCAGCAGGTCGAGGGAGGTGATTCTGCCCCTTTACTCCACTCTGGTGAGACTCCACCTGGAGTGCTGCATCCAGCTCTGAAGACCTCAGCACAGGAAGGACAACTCACTGTTGGAGTGAGTCCGGAGATGGCCATAAAGATGATCAGAGGGATGGAACACCTCTTCCTACAAGGTAAGGCTGCTCAGCCTGGAAAAGAGAAGGCTTCAGGGTGACCTATTTGTGGCCTTCCAGTACCTGAAGGGAGCCTACAAGAAAGCTGGAGAGGGTTTTTTACAAGGGCATGTAGTGACAGGACAAAAGGAATAGATTCAAACTGAAAGAGAGTAGGTTGATGCCCCATCCCTGGCAGTGTTCAAGGCCAGGTTGGATGGGGTCTGAGCAACTCGGTCTAGTGGGTGGTGTCCCTGCCCATGGCAGGAGAGTTGGAAATAAACAATCTTTAAGGTCCCTTCCAACCCAAACCATTTTATGACTCTATGAATGAATTGTATGACTTTATGACTTTATGAATCCCCAGGGATTCAAGGGGGTAGTACATCTGGGAATTGTATCAGGTGGAGGTGAACTTTGGTGGACTGGATGGCATGAACAGTGAGTTGCAGTGCTTTGCAAGTTCTGACTGTAACAGTTCTTCCTAGTGAAAGTCAAGAGGAACTTTACAGATACTCCAGCTAACTAACTCATTCCTGATGACAGAATTCAAACAAGGACACCTCCTTTTGGGTATTTGATTAAGAAGATACTGTTTAGAAGTAAGTGAGGGTTAATGAATTTGAGTGAAATCTTTGCCCTATAATTCCAGCAGAAAGTACTACAAAATTATGGTAGAGATGCATCAGTCTCTTGTACATTCAGGGAGCTAAATCTATGACTGCAGGCAAGCTTCTGGAGAATCAAAAAACAGTAGTGGTAATATTATGACAAATTATTTTTTACTGCTTCATTAAATTAAATTTATGTGCACTTTCTTAAAAATTTAGTGTACAATGTGCTAACACAAAGGTTTTGTAGACCACTCAGTGCCAGAACTGTAATCCAAAATGTCTTGTTGGCTGACGATGGTCCATAAATCAGAAGCAATTGTAGCAAAGTCATGTAGTTCCAAATTCTAAAGGCGTCTAAAGAGAAAAGAACTGATGTTTCTCTTCAATAGTAGCAAGTTCCTCTTTTGGTGTGCAATACTCACCTGTCAACATGTTGAAGTTGCAACGTGTCCACTGGTCAGCATCTATGCTGTAGGAGTCTATGTGCCGGACCAGGATCCGATCATTGTTGTAGTCAAGATCATTCCCACCTAACACATAAAGTTTCCTTTGGACAGCTGCCATGGAGTGATACACTCTCCTCTGCAACATTGGGCTACGGCTTAACCACTTGTTCTGGAAAGAGAAAGAGAGAACTTGTCTCAGCACTGCTCAGACACACCTGTATTAGTAGTATAATAAACAGTAGCACATTACTGATGTTCTTCTTACCCTTGGTCAGGAATCACAAATGCATATATTTGTGTTGTTCACATATTAGACATGTGTGTTGGTTATAACACTGACTAGATGTACTGGACTTTCAACATGTGGTTTACAGTTCTCACATTTAAATTCATTAATTTAATAATATTTCTTGCTCTGTATTATTTCTGTCTAGATCATCAGGTTTCAAAAGTATTTTTTTCCTTTATAACTCAGTAGCAAATGCTACTTAAGCCAGACTATTAGATGCCTGCTTTGTATATAGTGCTACAATTATCTGTACCAATGAGCTCTGTTATGAGACGAGAGATTCTTCTACGTTTCTTTATTCAGAAGCTTATTTGATCTTATCCTTGGAGAATGAAGCAACAAGGAAAAATAATTTCCTAAGAATCTTCTCAAATGATTAACGTATTTGGTTTAATGTTAACCCTTTATTTCTGGAAACTTACAAAGTAACATCCTTTTGCATATTTTTCTTACTCATTAACAATATTCAAGAATTCTACCTGCTATGGGGAGAGGCGAGAAGACATGGAAGATAAGGGATTAAAGCACAGTATTTAAACTTAAGAAAAAAATTGCTCCTGCTATGCTTACCAAATCAAACAACCTGGCAACAGATGAGATTAATTTAAGTGGAGGAAGTTAAAATCTGTGAGGAAATTCTTTGTGATACATGTGCTACCACTTGTGGTAACTCAAGAGCCTCTAAAACTTCTGCCTTTTAACCTCCACAATATATAGCTACACATTTCAATGTGTAGTAGTAGTTGAATATTAGGCATTAATGATTGCATTAGTAGTCCAGTCTCTTAACACCAGACTATAGACACCATCTGCTTTGGAAAGCCTGCCTGCATCCCCTGATTATATCTTTAGCTTCCTCCACTGCAGTGCCTGCCAGGTGAGCCGCAAAGCACTGCAAAGGCAAAGAAACAGAGGGGCCTGGTGGGGTCATTTCTAATAAGCCGATGTGTGAATACTAATCAGTGGTGGGGAAGCAGAGGTCACCCCAGCCGGCTTGTTGGCAGGTAGCTGTGTGCTCTGTGGCAGATGGCAGGCATTATCGACTCGCCACAAAGGCCTCGCGCAGAAGCAAACGCTGGTGCTGAATGATAGAGTTATTGAGATTCTGTGCGAGATGCAAGCAGATGTGATGGTTTCCAGTACCCACCGTAAACAATATGCCAGCTGAATTTTTAAAAAGAGCTTGTGTGTACAAACACGAAGCGGACCTCATTTGAAGAATGCAGGCACACAATTCCTCTGTAACTCTTTACATGCCAGGCCGGTTTTCTCACTGTCAACACAGCACGCTGAAGTAGCCCTGCCACTGGTATTCTGGGGTGCAACTTTTACATCAGCAAGTAAAGAATCTAAGTGTCAGATACACAATAGAGACACAGTATCTAAGTATGTGTACCCCTCATAAGCAAAATAAGATTGCTGCCTGTAATTACTACTTGGATTTAGGACAATCAGCATTTGTACAATCAATGCATAAAACTGCACCTCAAAAAGAAAGAGGCACGTGTGCCATCGCCTGCTTTCTGCTTCAGGCTATGCTTTAAAAAGTCATGCTATGCTTTAAAAAGTCAGTGGGAACCACATAGAAGCATCTCCTGGCACAATCTGGTTCCAAATACAGCAATCAAAGCCCCTATCCTACAATCAGCAAAGTCAAAATCTTCCACATGGGTGTAAATCAGGCTACGCGACTCTGATTGCAAGCTTAGGACTTTTAATTCCTAATACAAGCAAGAGGGCATAACCATGCCCTAACCCTCTGAAATGGTTACTGAGCCATGCTAACCTAATCAAAACACATACATAATGTATGAAATAATCCCTAAAAGATATTTTAGGTGCTTGGGTAATGAAATGATAGGCACCCTTGCAGGCAGTAGAGTAAGTCACAGCCAGGTAGTACAGTTCTCAAAATATACGGGAAACAAAAAGGCTCATATATGCAATTCAAAGCAGAAATGCCAATGACACGTAGCGGTTTTGGGACACTGACTTTGAGTATATGTCGCCCATGGCTGCTGGATTACAAAAAAAAATGAACAAGCAAAATAAATAGTGACAAATACAGGGGATTTAAAGCACATTTCTGTGTTTAATCTAAGATGGTTCTAATGCCTACAGGCTTAAAAAACATAATAAGTCATCAGGGTCTCCATTACTCTGTTAAATTCACACATCAGTACCCAGTGAATTTAAATACCACTAATTCAAATGGTCAGGCTTTTAGCCTTACAAATCATTGTATGTATTTGCCAGGAGACCTGTTTAAAGCAAAACATTTGAGAAAAAACATACAGCACAGATACCCACCTGCTTAGGATCATAGACCATGAGCCTGTTTTGATACTGTGCAGTATTTGTTACTCCTCCTACGAAAGAGTTTATACAAGTTATATTTTTTCATATAAGCAAAACCAGGACCGAGATCAGATACAGCAAAACAACCAATTCTAGAGTTCATTTGCTGACATAATTACATTAAGTGCCACAACTTCTGCTTACTCCCACTGCACTTTTTAATCTGGTTACAAGGTAATAAGTGGCCCTATTTGTCAAACATATAGAAACACAGAATAGCAACAATTAACACCCTACACACACTTCCTTTGTAAAGCTAATTCTGTGGGCTAAA
This sequence comes from Lepidothrix coronata, assembly GCF_001604755.1. Lineage (NCBI taxonomy): Eukaryota > Metazoa > Chordata > Aves > Passeriformes > Pipridae > Lepidothrix > Lepidothrix coronata. The sequence continues at coordinate 369,494 of NW_016690250.1, read as the reverse complement.
AACGAGATAAAAACTGATCTGTTTTTAAATGACTGTGCATTCAGCCTTAGTCAAGACACTAAGATAAAACCCATCCCTGTTCCAAGGAGTGTGCAGAGTGTGACAGTTTAAAAAGGAGGAGGTGGTGGGCTTGCATCAAAGAGAAGAAAGAGGTCAGAGAGAAGCTCTGCCTAACCAGGAGCATGATGTGGGATACCACTGCCAGCTGGACAGCATGGAGGAAATGTGTGCAGCTGAGCTCACCTACATATTTGAAAGAAATCCTATATTTAGTTTGTAGAGAGAGTATCTCCTGGTTTAGTTGTAGACTTAGGTTGGAAGGTTCCTCTATAGTGACAGAAACTGGTCTACCACTTACTTTCCAATAACAGTCAGAAAGCAAAGTATAAAGCACCTCAGAGAAGTTCAGAATAGAGTCTGACCCAAATAGATGCTGCAAACCATTTACCTCGACACAGTAAACAGATGTTTAATGCCCAATCATCCTGTTCTCCATTATTTTTAAAAGGCAAATCTCATTGAGTAAACATGGAAAACTTCAGTGTCAAGTCTGTAATCTTACCTGTGCAAACATGTTCTTGAGTGTGCTCAAACCTCCTGGGAAAACTGTGTCACTGCAGCACTGTCACAGGTCCCAGTCCCCCTCTCTCACCACCCTGGGCCCATGGGAAGGTGGGACCAGATGTAACACCTGCAAGTTGCACCTCACCTTCATCCTACCAAGAGGTCTGGGCAGAACTAGGGCATGCCACTGGCCACACACCAGTGCGACTCATACTGACAAACGTTTTATATTAGAGTTTTAATGGCACGTGCCAATAGTGGACAAAATCCACAGCAATGAGAAGAACGAATTTCATCTGTCATTGCATTTGTTGATGCTTCTCTTCTGTTTCAGTCAGGTCAGCAGCACAGTGATTTTCATTCCTGCTGGCTGAGCTATGGCCAAACTGACGCCTCAAAAGATCCCAGAGAAAAAAATTCCAGGCCAATTTAGTATATAAGATAAGACAAGTAGGTCCTTTAATTAGGCTCTTAGGCCCAGGGAAATACACACGATGCACCTTGTGTCCAGGGAGTTCCACAATTTAAGGTATTATCCCAACCAATCCCAGATTTATCTGCTCCCCAGTTCCTCCCAGTTCTGCCCTTGGCACGCCTCTTTGGCAATTGAGTTAGGGGGTTCTGGGACCCCCTCTTCCTTATCTTCCTCTTCGTCACAGCACATCCAGTCCTTGGAGCTCCTCCAAAATTCTGGGTTTTGAAGAATGCTTTGACTATGATGTATCTTGTTGTTCAAGCCAGGGTGCAAATGTTCTTAAACAGAAAGAAGGCCTACCTTGAGGGAAGTCTAAACAAGCTACAGGAATTTAGATAGTTCAATATGAAATGGGGTAATAGGGATGGCTAAATGTGTAAACTACTGTGCTAAAGGGTGAACTAACTACAGCTACTTCTAAAATCTACAAAAAGCTAAAAATAAAAGAAATCCATAGACATCAGTCCCCCTTTTAGAGGTATGACAAGAACTCCATCTTGTCTAACCTCTACCACCTATACTTAACATTATACCAGTAAGATGACTGACACCTACAACACCAATCATACAATAAGCTATTATGCAGCTACTAATTCCTACTACTCACTCCTGCTGGATGAGCTATAGCTACTCCCACTAAGGCTGCTGGGTTTTTTTTTTTCTTTTATCTCCAAGCTCCATGCTGGGGAATCCTCATTTTGCCAGTGTCCAGCTGCAGCTAGGACAGCATTTTGGTTCAGAGCCATACTGTGATTTTGAAGCAACTTCCCCACCTCTCACATGTTCTTTTAGGCTGTACGTTCGGACGGGTGTGCATTGAAGTTAAACCAGAAGCTCTGTTCCAGATTTGCACCAGCTGTGCTTCACTTCTTAATGGTGGCATAAGAGTGTGAAATAATAACTGGTCTTTTGAATAGCTTTGTTCCATCTTAGTACTGGGAACATTTGGGCCAAAGGACCAGAACAAATCTAGTCCAAAGCAAAAGATGTGAAAATGTACATGGAATAAATATAAAGAACTCGGAACCAAAGTTTAGTGCTGATCTGCTCCTACTGGGTTGAGCTACTTGCTAACATAGAAGTACCCTCTGATTACTCCAAATAATTTTAGTGAGGCTGAGAATTTGATCAATGGATAGCAGAAACTATGGATGTATCTATTTTAGAGTCCTCTTCAGCTGCAGTAGTAGGGAGAAATAATGCTGTTACTTGGGTGTATCTCAGCAAGCACCAACCTGTGCTGGGCCTGACATGGACAATGGCACAAACTCCCAGCTCAGAGACACTTACAGGTTCAGAGAGAGCTAGGATGAGATGCAGCCTTTGCAAACCATTTCCATCACACTGTGCTGCACCCTGCTCAACACAGAACCTGTGATGTGCACACACGAGAACAGGCATTGGAAACCAATGACTGCTCCTGTGTCTAATCTCACAATCTGTTATTTGTCTCTACACTGTTGTGCAGCCTCCACAGTCCTAGTGGCCATCAGCCACACGCACAAACCCATCTTTTCTAATATCTGTTTTGTAATTTGATTTTCTTTTACATACAGTTATTTTCACTCCCAGCACAATGTTTAAAATGAGATGTCAGATTAGCATTTTGAAAAATAAAAATCATAGTTATTTGGATGATTACCTCCAGAACGTTAAACTACAGGAGACACATCAGAAACACAATGCTGGGTCATGTATTTCCATTCCAAAAGGACAGCTTAATTTGGGACGAAAGATGTGAAGGAAGAAGAGAAAGAAGAGAAAGAAGGGTGTTGCTTCCTCGTAAAATAATAAAATAATCAAATAAGCAAAATTATTTGCTTCTCTTCACAAAGAGCCCCTCACATCAAGTACACAGCTTACATCTTTTCCCCTGCAATATTGCTCCTCTCTGGTGTTTTGTCATTACATTCCCTTCACATATTGCTCTTCACTTTTAGATTAATCTGCCAAAATGAGATGCTAAGGATTTGCATACAGATTTGACTACACAAAAATAGATCTGGAATTAATAACAGTCTCTATATGTTTTAATTTCTTCTAGACTGGAGTACCCTTGCCTCCAGCAGTATTCTTGGCTTTGAAAGTCATCAAGCTGATTTGTCTGCTCTTAGGTTATGATGCCACATGCTGCTACACTGTCCCCTGCAATCAAAGTGCTCACAGAGATAGATTCCATGCCTTCCCCTAACAAGTATATTTTATAGATTGGCAGTTTTGATCTCCCCTCCTCAGGGGGATAATCTGCATCTTAACAGGTTTCTATAGATACATCTGTCATTAAATATGCCATCTTATATCTGCATCAATTTTCAAACTCTAGTTCCTCCTAACTTTGAAGTGCTATAGCAAAAGTTTAAAATTTTCTGCCAAAATTCAGATTTAACAAGTCTGCAATGCCCTCTTGAACTATTTTTTTAAAAATACTCCAGGCAGCTGGGAAAGGGCAAAAGAACAGCAATATGTGTCTCAAAACATAGGCAAAGGAGGGGAAAAAAAAAGTTTAAATGATACTAAAAATAATACATACTTTCTCAGAAAAAAAAATTGTGTAATTCTGAGAGAATTCCTTAAACTTCTCTGCTGTTTTTTCTATGAGAAAAGGAGAGGATAGAAAGAGAGACATCATAACAACACTAAGTATTTAAAAATACAAACCATGCTACTAAATTTGATGTCAAGCAATAGCAGCTAATGTAGTAGTAACCCAAAAGTTAACGAAAGAGAAGAAAAAGTCTGGCTGAGTAAATGACAAAAAATTTACAATTTGGTCAGTGCTTGCTGGGTTTTATAAATGGAGCAATGGTTACACCACTTTGACATGAACAGCTGGCTTTGAGGACTCCAGTTCCTGGGAGGCCTGAAGCACCCTCAGGACAAGTCTGTGTCTTGTCTTACAGACATGAGCACACCCTCACGGAAAACTCATCATCCAACCTGTGGGCTTGCAATGTTTTTACACTGCCACAGTCACTGTTGCTCACTCCCTTGCAGGCTGTAAATGTTTTTAAGCCCTTCAGGACCTGTAACTTCCCAGCTCATGCAACAGTGTTCGTCTATATGAGGAATTTGCTGGAGGATTCCAAGACACACCTTGTCCAGCCCTTTTCCACACACGGGAAACATTTTGGGTTGTTACAGCCCACCCGATCTGTCCACAAACTCCACTGAAAAACACCTTCAAGACACACACTTCCAAAAAGAGAGAAGGGTGGGAGGTAGTAGATTCAACACCATTTTCCCAAACGACAATTTATAATCCATCTTTATAACATGTCCTAGCAAGACCCCCATATGACTTGAGAAATCTAATCCAATCCAAATCCCCCAGAAAATCTCACAACTCTCTCTGAAGTCCCCAGTTGCTGCATGAATCTGAGTTCACTGGGAGATGTGTAAAACTACATATTGGCAAAGAGCCCCCATGTGTATTCCTTCCAGCAAATCCAGGGAATATATAGAAATTGACATGACATAACACCCCAAGGTGCTCTTCTATTTTAGAATAGAAATCTCTCCTCTCTTAGGTGTCTGTGTGTTAAACACAAGATAATCCTTCCTCAACATGCAAACCCACTGCCTCTTACTTCAGCCAGCCCAGGTGCATTGAGGGCAGCTGAGCTGGAGCATATTCTCCCACCCTAAGAAGTCCCCTGGAAGATGCCAACAGCAGCTCTAATTAATGCTGTGCCACTCCAGATGTAATCCAGCTGCAAGCAAGAGGGGCACAAGCCCTACATTTGTTAGCAGACTGCTTTTTTCTTTTTATTTAAATCATTGAAACTGGATGTTTACATTCAATCTAAGAAGAATCAGTGGCATCAAACTTATAATGTCCATGATTGAAAGGTATGAGATTTATTACTTTTATTCAAATACAGTAATAATGAGGTCTGTACATGTTCCATATACAGACTAAGACTGGGCCACTGAGGCAATTTTTATGTACTTGTTAACCTCCTGCTCCTGGTAAATCCTGTGCCAGCCACACTGTAAAACCTGATTTTGTTAGATTCTGTAAATTCATATTATTCTAGATCTATTTTTCATAAAAGAATTTTCTAGGCATTACTGAGAAAATATTTTTCTCTTCACAACAGCATACTGACAGTAAGGTAATACTTTTCATTACGAATCATTTGCAAACTCAGAACAATTCTCCAAGATATGTTATCACCATCATTTCCTCGGTCAAAATCACCACCATTGGGGAGAAAATAACAGTTAAACCCCAAAAAGAATCTTGAATTTTGAAGATAAATATTTATACCTTATACTAAATACAAAGCAACTGTACAGGGTTGGCTTGTTTACCCCTTCCCCCAAGTTGAGTTTTTATGTGTATGTCAAGATGTGATTTTAGCTGACACACTTAAGATCAGACAACTCGGGCCTCTGCAAAACAACAGCATAACACTTTGCTTTAAACAAGACTTTTCATGTGCTAATCTCTTGAGCACCTGAGGCAGGGGAAGCATCATTATCCCAAGATGCAGGCACAGGAATGGCCCAGAGCTGGAGTGCCTGGCAGAGGTTCCCTGCCCCTCGCTGTCCCCAGGGGCACTACACCTATACGGGTGGAGGAAGGTTAACGTGTCTGGAAAAGCAGATCTCCAGATTTGCATGTGGACGCCATGGAGGATGCAGGGAAACGGGCATAGTTCAAGTTCTCGCTCTTATGGAAAATACTTCCCCGCTTTTACAGTTAATGATTGTCAGTAATGTTGAACTCCAAAGTGTTTGGTGATTTTTTTTTCTCTTTCACTGAAATACTTCACTTTCACTGAAATACTTCACTTTTCAAGCACATGGCATGCAATTCATTTGTGAAATTGGTCATGGCATCAGATGTTAACTTGGGCCTGCTAGATTCATCCTTCTATAAAAGTTCCAAACCATCTGCCTGATGCTGCAATGTCACTACAGAGAACTTATCTTTTGTGGTTTAACCCCAGTCAGTGACTCAGCTGCTCATTCACTCCCCCGGGGTGGAGTGGGGAGAGAATTGGAAGAGTAAAAGTGATAAAACTCGTGATAAGGACAGTTTACAGGTAAAGCGAAGGCCACACACAAACACAAGCAAGCAAAACAAGGAATTAATTCAGCCATTCTCAAGAAAGCATGGATCTATCAAGCGTAATGGTGACTTGGGAAGACAAAAGCCATTCACTACAAACGTCTTCCCACTTTCTTCTTCTTCCTCCAGCTTCATATGCTGAGCATGATGCCATATGGTATGGAATGTGCTTTGGTCAGTGGGGGTCCCAGCTATGTCCCCTCCCAACCTCTTGCCCACCCCAGCATCCTTCCTGGTGTGGTGGGGTAAGAAGCCTTGATTGTGCAAGCACTGCTCAGCAGTAACAAAAACATCCCTGTATATCATCATGACTGTTTCCAGCACAAATACAAACACAGCCCATATTGGCTGCTATGAGGAAAATTAACTCCATCGAAGTTAAAACAAGCACATTATTTTGAAGAATTCCCATGTATTTTTTTTTTAATAAGAAAATAAAATTATGATTGTGAAAAAAAAATAACTAAAAACCTCCAAACAAATGAAAAAAAAACCCCAAAACCCAAAACACCCAAGAAAAAGTAATTATATAACAATATGGAGCCCAGAAAACTCAAGAGCTGAATCCACTTGTGCTGACCAGAGGGTCTGACTAGTTCTAGAGTGCAAAAGGCTCCAAGGCTCCCTCTTTTAACATGCTTCTGTCAGGTTAAAAACCCCAAAGAGGTGGTAGCAGCCTAGAAGCCCCTCTGTCACCTGAAACACCAGCCACCCATTTCCTATATATGCTTACACTTGTATAGCATTTTGTTTAGCTCACTTCCCTTCCCTGCTGCCTTTGTCATGATTTTATCCTCTGTTATTTTTGAATCCTTGTCATATTTGTCCCAAAGGAGCAGCAAAGTAAAGCTGAAAATGACTCCTAATAATAGCAGAAACCCCTTAAGTCTAGTCAGCTTTTGACTAGCAAAGCCTTTAAGAGGGCAAGCAGCTGTAGCAGAGGCACTAAGTAAATGGTCATCGTGCAGGTCATGCTTTGATGACTCTCTCCACAAATACAAGGGCTAGAAACTTATATTATAACTGTTTAATTTATTCACTCACTAAAAAACTGGGCACATTTTCAGGGTTCCCTTGCCAGCTGGTAGTAGCAGACTGACTTTGAGAGCTCTTTGCTGATGACCCATATTTCCCAGAAAAGGCAGCAGGGATACAGCTCAGAAACATCTCTAACTCAGACTAATTTTTTAATTACTTAATTTTAGGCCACATACTTCAAAATTAGGTTCCCTTCTGCATTACTGATTACTTTTATGCTAACATCTTATATTCAATGACGAACAGTGAACGTTTTCAGCAGTGACTATGATACAATAAAACATCTCTCTGTACTATTCCCCCAGCCCTGAATGTACCACAAGCTACATTTTAGTCCTAAGCAATTAATTAATAATAGAAAGCTAGCTACAGTTATTATATCTCCTTCTCCCTTTCATTTTAAAATAACTCTATTCAATACATAGAAACCAGTTTTCAATCTGTGAGTACATAATTCAGATCAATACACTACTGAACTGTAGCATGGTATGCTCTCGTACTTCATAATAACCTGTCGGAATCTAGCAACTAAAAACTTCTAAGCATTTTCTCAAAAACTACCCAAATACAACTGAAAAGCCCTATCTATCTTATTACATTGCCAAAACATTGTTCTTGACTGCGGTTTTACAACAGAAGTTATGTTCATGGCATTTACAAATATAAACGGAACAATACTGACAAAATATTTTTTGTTGTTTTGCCCAGTTTTAAAGAGCTGATATAACAGGCTTCCACTTACCTCTTCCCCTGATTCTAAGCTCTGTTAGAGGCATATCCTTGAACACAATATCACACTGCATCATTATATAAATGCAGGTAGTATTTAAAACAAACAGGCAGGCATGCATTTCACCTACATAACTAAGCACATGAATTAATCCTCAGCATAATTTCCCCTTTCCTAGCATATCTGGAAAGATTAAATTTGATCTTCAATCAGTCCCACATTTGACTTAAAAATCCTATCAAATGCTATTTTGTGTTTTGGATACTTTGGAGGTTTTGGGTTGGTTTGTTTTTTGTTGTTTTGTTTGTTTTCAGGGTTTTTTCAATTAAATTAAGACAAAAAATTATTACTTTTTTCATTTACTGGAGGAAAGACCACACTGATGGATTTCTAGTGCACATTCAATGATTTTACATGAATATGCTTACCACAGTTTCCCGAAAAGCCCTGTTCTTCATAAATGGAGACTGACAAATGTAAACCATAAGATGGGAAAAAAACCCAGTAAGCAAGATACCACAGTAGTAACCTCCATGCATTTGAAGTGCCCACCACAGACATACATCCCTCTTCACTAATAAAATAGGAAAGGTAGTCAATAAAGAGGATAATGCACTGAACACACCCAGCTGGTACCCTAAAACAGAAACCCTGTTCCTGTACTGTACCTAGATCTCACTTCAGGATTAATACACAGCACAAACTCTACAAGATTCCTTAAATGATGGTTACTGAAGGAAGCGATGCAAATACCTGCCAGGGATCTCATTGATTTTCTGCATTTTGTCCTGCTGTTAACTCCAAAGTCATCGTTCATGAGTTTAGTGTATATTAGTAAAAACAGATACCTGCTAAGTCCCCTGCCAATGCTTAGGAATCCATTCCCATGAGGCACTTAATCCATACGGACAAAAAGGTACATCTGCTAACCTAAACAACATACTTTGAGAAGCACGGTGAAGGCCTAAGTAGCTAACTTAATCTTCCATTCATACACCATCTTTTCACCAGAGGCATTCCAGACCATATTAAAATCCCCAGAGGGGATACCACAGGGTATCTACAGTGAAGATGCTAATCACTGAACGTTTACCTCAAAGGCTGGCCCCATTTACTTGTTAGTTTTCTTAATAAATATTGTAACTATATAATCTTCCATGGAACACTTCTTAGTGAAAGGGGAATATTTTTCTAAGAAATCTTCTGTAGACACTATCGACCGTATTCCAAAATAACTAATCCCAGAAGTCATTACAAAGACTGAGTAAACAATGTCCTCAACCCCCATCAATGTAACATAATAATGTAACACGTAACATAAAAACTGCATCAGACTCAGTTGCAAATGATACATTAGTTTAGGATTATAAGGCCTATACATTCATCGATCTGTGCCATAAAGCTAAGATTACATCCAGACAGTCCTGTGCACTCATTATAGATAGCGCCATGGATGATTTCTAACAAAGGTCATTTTGGCCTGTTACAGTATACTGATGAGCAACTGGGTGCAATTCATACATCTGCCTTCAAGCCCTGGAACAGTACAAGCCAACAAGCACCTAATTTTCCATTTCAATATCAGGACTAAATGAATCGTAGAATCATAGAATATTCTGAGTTGGAAGGAAACCATAAGGATCATGGAAATCCAAGTCCTGGCCCTGCACAGCCCTGGACTGGCTCAAAAATCACACCATGTCCTTGAGAGCATTGTCCAAACTCTTCCTGAACTCTGTCAGGCTTGGTGCTGTGACCACTTCCCTGGGGAGCCTGTTCCAGTGCCCAATCAGCCTCTGGGTGAAGAACCTTTTCCTAATATCTAACCTAAACTTCCCCTGACACAACTTCAGGCAATTCCCTCGGGACCTGTCACTGTCAGAAGTATCAGATCATACTACAGAAACTGTCTTTTGGTTGGTTGTTTTTAGGAAGCACACAGAATTTATCATCTGAAATTTGTCCGTAAGTGCATTATCATTTCAATTCACTGTGATTTATGAATGGCAGCCATGAGATAGCACGTATGACATGCAGCTTTGAAACACAGAGAGACACTTAGGAGAAATAAAATATCGTATAGGTACGTTATGCTCCTATACTTCTAATCAGGCTTCAATTCTTTGAAATAGTCATCTCCTAAGACAAAAGTTATCATGACATATAAACCATAGAAGATTTATTAGTTTAATTCAAGACAGTATTTTGGTATTTTGTTAGTACCTCAAACTGTGTGAAACGTTTTCTACCTGATATCCAAAGAAGACCATCCACCACATATCCCGCATGGCATGAGAGCGATCGATCAAAGGACTGAACAAAGGTCCACTTGTTCTTCTTGGGGCAATAGCGTTCCACTGTAGGTAACACTTGACGCAATTCATTTCTGCCCCCTACGGCATACAGGTACTCATCCACGGCTCCCAGCACAAAGTGTTCCCGACAGTTCTTCATCGGAGCTATCTCAGCCCAAGAGTTAGTGCGAGGGTCATATCGACAGACTGTTCTCACCGCACACGTGCGCCCTGTGGAGTGCTCTGCCTCTCCACCAGCTACAAAAAGAAAGTCTCCCATGACAGCAACACAGTGGTGGCTTCTCCCTACAGGCATAGGTGCCAGCTCACTCCAGTTAGCAATCCCTGCGATATGAACGTTCTCCTGATCTACTGGATTGAAGTATCGCAATTCCTTCACTTTACAGACTTCACGTTTTTTCCCACCAATAATGTAAAGAGTGTCTGACTGGAAGCGGGGTTTTGTCCTTGCGGTTTGCCAAACTGGCTGTGCATAGACGCTCTGGTGGTAAGCCAAGGCCTCGTTAATGAGTGCTGTCGCAGTTTCACTTGCTTGGACAAGAGGATGAGTAAGAGCTACAGTATGCAATGTATCCACATCCATAAGGCCAAAGCGGACGTACTGGAGAAGCTCATCCAGGTACTGGTAGCGGCAGTTGTGTTCCAACCACCTTACAGCCAGCTAGAAGTGCGGGGAAGGAAAGGAAAAACAAAACACCAATTATTTGTGTACAATTCTGTAAAAATTTGGTCTTTTGAAAACTGCTTGCATTGCAAGAGCAGCTATGTATTTGCCTATGTAGTGGTATCTATTAATCTAAAAAGCAGTTATGAAAGCCTACTGGTCAACACAAAAAGATACCTACTAAAAAGCTACCTATAGTAGTATATACAGTGTACATACAAAAGCATTTTATTGCACCAGCCTCCCTAAAGAATTTCCACAGCATTATCAGCTGGCATTACTGCTATGCAAAGCTCTCATCATGCAATCTGTGATGCTGTAAGAGACCATACTATCCCTGAATCAAGCTGCTGGAGTGGTAATATAAACATAGGGACTATGAGATCACTGGATACCATAGGTACACCAGAAAGAAGTAAGACTAATATTAGAGGATTAGAAAGAAAAAGCTTTTCTCCCCTCCATCTTTCAGTCTATTTATGACAAAATACTAAAGGAATATAACACAATACGTTTTGAATCCTCAAATATTTTTTTTCTTCTTCATTTATTTTATTCATAAAGTAGAGAAAGGTGTAAGGGGACCAAAAATTAAGCCAGAGAAGAGAGAAACACAGAAGAGGCTCTGCTAGTTTGTGGCTGACAGAAAGCAGCAGGGAAAACTCTAAAACATCTCAGGAATTGCAGCTGGTATCAACAGCCAAAATTAGACATACCCTTTAAATCACATAAAGTGTATTGAATCCAACTGGGCCTAAAAAGAGACTAGGAAAGCCCTAAAACATTTCAAGAACTGTTGTATAAGTTATTCTGCAAAACCTCCAGTAATGAAGATAGCTAAATTTCCTCAGGAAAACCATTCCCATGCTCTAATATCCTCTCAGACAAATTTTCCTCTTACCTCTGCAGGAGCTCTAAACCCTTCAACCAATTGCCCCCATTTTCCACATTTGGGTTCATATTCCAGAGCTCTGGAATCCCTAGAGCAACTCTTGAAATTGATTCATTCATACAGGATGAAAAACAGTTTGCTACCTTCATTTTCTCCTCCACCTCAGACGCATTTTAGTATGCATGTTGCAGTTTCCTCTTCACTGTTGCTTGGCTCACAGTTCTCTGTTATTGAAAGGAAACAGCCCTCTTTCTTAATGTTTGCTGTTGAAAACTGGACATAATCTTCCTCTTAAGGCCATAGTAGTAGTGAAGAGGTTGGAAGAATCTCTTTGATTATAACAATCTATGCCATTCTTGCTTGTACATCATGATGCAAGATTGTTGGTGCACTATGATATTGCTGATTCATGTTTAAGCTTATGACTGAGTACTATTCTTTTTTTTTCTCTTTTTTTTTTCTGCAGAACTTCCACTAAGTGTCATGCTTTCTTTGTCGTAACTGAACTCTCTACTATTTACTTCAGGCCACTGCTCCAGTTTGTCAAGATCATTCTCAGTCCTAATTGCATTTTTAAAAGTGCTTGAAGACCATTCCACCTTCTCATTTTCTGAAAACATAAACCCCGTATTATTCTTTCATCCAAGTCATTATCAAAGACATCGATTAGTTCTGTGTAAGGACAGACTCCTCTACTTGATACTTCAAATCATTATGACACAGAACTTGTGTAGCAGGTGTTTCTAACTAGCTGTGTGATAAAAAAAGTTTTGGCTAAAACTTACTGCCCTGTACTGATCATGGGAATGTCACATTAAGGAGCTGAAAATAAATGTTTCTGTTACTCATGGCTTTCATATATGATGTATTAAATTACTGCTTCTGTATTCTGGAAGAGAAGGAAGATGACAAAACAAAACCACTTGTAGTAGAAACAGCCACTGATGGGCTGTAACACAGTTCTAAATTTCCTTCAGTGCAAAGGAGCCAAATATACCTCTCATCAACATATGGCAGAGACGGAAACTTCCATGTATGATACCAGCAAACATCTGTATATTTATCAACACAATTTATAACACCTTTACTCAGGTTTTGTTTAATCCAGACTTAGAAACCTGGTGCCTACATAGAAACTCCAAAATTCACCATGTCTATACACTAATTATAGTGCCTATGTTTTAGCTGCACTGGCAGTAACAATTAGCAACTATAATCAGTATTGGCAAAATAAAGTTAAAGCCATTATAGACTTTATGATGCTGTAAGGAAAGACGTTCCAGCTTCTCTATGGAGACACCAATAGCACTTGAAATTACAACTGTGTTTAACATGCTAACAAGTAAGCAAGTAAAAAAAAAAAGAAAAAAAAGAGACCATCCACAATTTTGAGCTTTAAAATATTTGTATCACTGCTAAATAATTTACAAAAACAAGGAAAGGCTCCTACTCCTTCTGCCATATAGGCAAATTCTGTTTAAACTGCTAGAAGCTTCTTTTCTATTAATTTTAATGTAAGAATGTGTGAGAAAAGGAAGCTACAGCCTAGTGCCTATATCAACTTTAATAAATAATATATTTTGCCATATTCATCTTCTAAACTAAGTAAATGACAAATGTAGACCCTCAGAAGGACAGGATTTTCAAACCAGATTAATTCTCTTATTCTAATGCCTTAACCCACAGGATTCTTCTTTTTCAAGGTTACATTACACGATTTAGCAATAGAGTGCATCCTCAAAACAGCAGAAAAGAGATGGAAAAATATGCCGTGGCACAGTTGGAGCGTACATAGAAGTATACTTGCATGTCAGATAGTGATTCATTGCTCTTCCAACACCTGCTTCCGCTTCCAGTCCAAGTCACACAGCCTCGGAGCTCAGTCCTTCCCTCCCGACTGTTAATGGTGTACATACCACACACATCCCACAGCCGGAGAGGGCACAGAGGCAGTGGAGGTTAAAGCTGAATAAGGAATTTCACTGCTGTTGAAGATAACCCTGCAGGAAGTAGTTACCTAGTCTTTTGGGCTACCAGTTATCCCAGAAAGCAAGAGAGCCCATCACACCTCTGCCTTGCCCGCTCAGCATCCCCCTGCAGTCCTTCTCCCGTCACTCTGCTAGGGAACGTGCCAGACCTTCACTTGACATCACAGCAAGTTTTCTAATCAGAAAAGCCAAGCTACTTTATGACTGCAAAAAACTTGACATACTCATACTTATTAGGCTCAGGTTCACCTGGAAACTACTTTAAGTCATAAAGTCAGTGCCAGGGAAAGTTGCTGTTCACAGAGTTCCAAGAAATTAAACAGTTTTCTAAGTCTGGGCTCTGACAGGGGCCACAGGAACTCTATTAAAGTCATCTTGGTCTGCTTTTTAGCTGATGTATTCATACTGTAGCCCAATGGACTGCAAAGGAAATGTGGTACTTTATATCATCTAAGGTGTCTAATAACTGAAATGAAGCCAAAAAGGTGACAGTAGTGGAAAAAATGAGGACGTTGGAGTGTTGTCTTTTTGGGAGTTGGTTTGTTTGGTTTTTTTAGCAACAACAAATACAAGGAACAAATTTTCTAAAGTTTTAAAACAATGAATTCACATTGTCTCATTAAAACAAATGGAAATCTTAATTATAACAACTTCGTGAACATTCCCATTTTAGGAGAAAAGAAAATTTTAAATATGGAAACAAAAGTGGAGAGATGTATTTTCCTGGACTGAGAACAGATATATGCAACACAAATTATCTGATTTGTATGTGACAATCTGTTGATGATATACCGCGAAGAACCACAAATCTCTTCTTTCAAAACAAATCTCACCTGTTTCTTAAAATAAGCAAAACATTTTGGCCAGAAAAAAAAGTCAATATCTTTGTATCCTTAGCATATTGGACAGCACTATAAATCTGATCCTATTGACTGATAAGCCAAAAAGAGTCATGAAAGCAACACAGTTATTACAGCAATCACCTTAAAGCACCACCAAGGGAACTTCAAAAAATAAAACTTGGACTTCACTAGTTAGGTCTTTGAAAACCCTGGAAATACATATTTTAGCTCTAGACACACATAATTTTGCTTTTTTTTGGATTTTATCTAACTCAGCAAGCCTCAGGTGTTCCAGACTGGAACCACATCTCTATTGACAACGAACAGGGATTTCCAAAGGGTCTAAATCTGGACCTCTAAAAGGGTCCTAAGTCCTCCTCTCTCTCTAGAGACTACAAAGGACAAAAGCCTTAGGATATTCATTTAAGCATTTTATTTAAGTAAGGTGAATGAAATTGGTCTGTATCACCCATTTAAGAAGAAAAATGTAAGAAGTGCTGACGAAAAAAACCCCATGACACAACAAAACACATACACACAATTTTTCAAAGCCTTGAGTTACACATGAATATTTTTAGAAGGTAGTAACCACACAGCACAGCCTTCAGACTCTCTGCAATTTTATCAGTCAGGTACTATCTTTCAGTGGGCAGCATGGAAAATGAATGTCTCAAGCCTAGACGCAGGAAAGGCTTAAAGATAAAAATCTTTTTCTTCTTTTTATTTTGAATTTAAAATGTGCATAAAAATAAGACTGTAATGAGCTGCATGTGGAACAATCAAAATTATGAGGTATTTGCATTTCTTGTGCACCTTGAGCCAAACAACTACAAAATTATGCATATGATTCTCTCAGTCTGAACACAGTAAATATTAATAATCTCTGAATCAGCAGTGAAATGCCTTTTGCCCCGAACCCTGAAGAGACTTTCCAACTCAAAAAGTTGTAGTACAGTGACTGAGACCACATTTACGAGGCACTGAGCTGAGGCATGTGCGTGTAGCCTGTGAAAACAAAGCTGTGCCATCCCCCACCCTCTTTACACAGAGACATTTTAAAATTACCTGTTTGTCAGTTTTACAAATGTGTGCCTACGTAAGCAGCCCCCAGTGCGGCGCTGCATTAGCAACTAGGCATGCTTCCATTTGCTCATTCTGATTTTACAATTAGAATTAAAACATTTGCTCTGTTCAGGGTAAGCTGATAAACAGGGATTTTAAAATTTCCTTTTTTTTTTTTTTTAATGTGAAAAATGAAAGAAAAACGTTCCTCTAGATGTATTATGCCTTTGGGCTTCATGTGAGGGAAGGGAAAAAAGACAGAGAAAGCTACTGTGAAGGTCACAGAGTGAAAGAACTTCCTCAGGGCACAGAATAAATTAAATCCCAAGGAAAAAATAAAATGTGATTTCCAGAGTGTGAGGCACAAACTCAAAATGACAATGATTGACAGCCAAACTATATCCGTGCAATATCGAAGACTGCACGTTCTCATTTACCTCAGTGTAGCCAGCAAGCGCCCATTAAACATCCGTCTGATGCCCAAATTAACCTTCTTGGCAAACTGAAAGAGGCACAAACTATCATAATCAACCTTTCATTATCACAGCAGCCTCTAGTTAAAGGGTCAGAATAATTGTGCCATCAGAGCCCTGATTGTTTTCAATCAACAGACGACTGGAGTGACAGCTCAGTGATGGAGTAGTTTGATGAAACCGCACCAGGCCTAATCAGAGCAGATGAAAGGAAGGCATGATTGGTGCAAATGAACAGTCGTGCCTCTCTTTTTCATTTACAATCTGAAATTACTCTTAAATTTACAGGGTTTTTTCTCCCTTATGAGTACCTCTGAAAGAATGTTTGACTTATTATGGGTTCTGACAGTGCAGAGTTATAAAACACAGGTATGGTTTTCAGCCCAGGCTTTAAGTGGGTATTCAGCATAATTTTAACAAATTCACTCTTGAAAAGCACAAAATGACTAAAGACTTCCAGTGACCTAACCTTTCAGTGCTGTTTGATTAGCAGAACAATTTATCACAGCTCACATTCTTCATGATAAGAGAAGATTAAAAAAAATGGGCAAAGATCTCTTGCAAATGTTTTCTCTTAGCTGATATATTTATTGCATTATTGCTCTCCTGTTCTCTCTCTCACACACACAAAAGAAAAAAAATTAAAGAACACTGCATTAATAACACTTTTCCTCTTTGAATGAATAATAGAATCCAAGCAAAGGTTTGTTTGGAGATGAAAGCAGAGACCAATTATCATGCCACTGACAGCATCAATATTTAGTTTTCTGGTGGGTTGAGTTGTTCATTCCCACATTCGAAAGGATGGAAAATTAATCAATCCCACCAGGTGTTTCTTACCTTACTATCAGCATAGATTCAGTGTCTCACAAATGAACGGGGTAAAAAAAAAAGGGGAAAAAATTTAGGGGCTGCTTAGGCAAAATTTGGAAAGAATGAAAGATTCAAGTTTCCTGCACCTCCTCAGCTAGTTCATTTCCTCTCCCAGACTCGCACTGCTCCAGCCACATGGATTCCCATCCTCACAATTCTGCTCTAATGAAAGTGAGGTCAAAAAGAATCAAACTGAATAGTACCTCTCAAAGAAGCAAGTATTTCAAGTGGTGAGTGGTAAATCTTTTGTTCTGTGATCCTGGTCATCATCAGATGTTTTCTAGTTTGTCAAGCATCACAAAATGCTTGCCAATGTTCAGGTCAGCATACTAAAACAAAAAAGCAGCTTAGAAGCCAAGATTAAGATTTGCCTGAAGGGGGACTGGATAGAGAAGTTTGATCCAAACACCAATGGCTCTTAAGAAATTTTATGTCGTATACCTCTTCTCATATGACAGAATGCAAGTTTTAGTTCATTAAAAGTTTGGGGTCATAAGCAGAACATTCATCTAAGTGGAAGACACACAAGTGCCCTCAGTGGAAGAAGCTGTGAGCAGACTTGCACATCCTTGCTGACACAGAGGAAGCCATTTAGAATTATTGAAGTCTACTGTTAATGTAAGTAAATTGAAAAGCTTTCTGGTCCTTATTATTTGTATAGTTAGAGAAGTCTTGCTACCCTCAGAGAGCACGAAGGCTTCAAGCCAGCCCAATTAAGATTTATTAGCTCCAAGTCCTAGGTAAAAGAAGCACAACCAAAGTTGCCCAGTCTTCCAGTGATTTGGCAAGTACTTCCCCCTCAGTGCTTCCACTTGGCTGACAGCTGAGTTTCACTTTCCTTCCATTTAAAATATTAAATATTTTCCAAATATAAAGACACTGTTTATGAAATATATATATATCTATGTATATATCTATATATTTAGTGAACTCTTGGGAATGAACCCAAAACATTCCTAACACACCAGTGAGGAAGGGAAGTAACAGTTTGGGAAGCTGCCAACACATGCTTTCTTGGATGCAGCAGAAAGAAGACTCAGAAGCAAACATGTTTCTTTACATAAATAGCAATGTCTCACATTCAGATTTCCCCATCACAAGGGATCACAGCACATATTCAAAGATCCCGTTATTCTGCTATTTGTCCCCAACTCCTACCCAGCCAATCCCACACTAGTTCTAGATCCTTGCTTCAGCAGTGGCACTGGCATTGTGTACAGGAAGGCCCCTAAAGTGTCTTCCCAAACTGAAGACTGAGATCCCAGCTGGCAGGAAAGACAAAATATGCATCCTTCCAGACTCAAACATAATCACTGCCATGCAGTCAGACTCTTAGCTTCACAGATGGACAGGGTTTGGAGGACCGAGGGATTGGCTCAGGCAATAAGGAGGGAAGCCAAATATAAATGAGTTATGACTTCAGGAAATATATGGCCCCAAAGGAAGATTAGAGAAGACCAAGGTTCATTATATCTGGAGGGTGAAAGCACTTTTTAGTGTATGTCCTCCTGACCTGCGATCAACCTCTACAAAAGCTGCAGTGGATTTGTCCAGAATACTACTTAGGGAAGCTCTTGGTCTGCTAAATAAGAATTACTATATGTCTTGGTTGGAGTTTGCTGTTTTGAGATCTGTGTGATGCCAAGACAACCTGCAACTTTCAGAACATGAGCTCTGCTGCCTGTAAGCCACTTTGCAAGAGGCAGAAATTTGATTTCGATCTTTTGGCTGAAAAACACTGCACCAAGCAGAGTTATTGGCTGAAGTGTCTAGATTTATTTCATGATATTATACTGTGATTAAAGGAGAGGTACATAATGCAGCTGTATTAATAAAAAAAATTATAAAAATAAATGGCTTTAAAGTGAATCACAATGTATTAAAAATACTTCTCAATTTTTCTCAAGTGCTGACAAGATCCATCTTTTTAAAGCATTTAAGCTGAAAAGCAATCATCACCAGTTGCCCAATTTCCTCACAAGGCTGCCAGACAAAAATATTGTCCTGTACAGTCTTTCAATTGGTGCAAGGAGGGTACACAACCTACACATTTTTGGCAGATTTCTTAGTCATAATTAAACAGATCCACTGGTAACAATTTTAATACCTGTACTTCCATCTCAGAAACTTTCATTAAATTTTTATGCACAGCATCCTTGTGAGGAAGAGAGGAATTCTTCATCCAAAGACAAAATCTCCACCAACCAAGTAGAGTCCCTTGCATTCTCAGTCCAGTGATTTACTGCAAGTTTCCTTCTTCCCCGGTGCTATATAATTATAATGGCCTTCTCAAAAGGGACATTATTTTATCAAAAAGGTTTGTGAGAGAGACAGTGTTAGTTCAATTTTTTATGTATGTGTTTCTTATGAAACACATAGAAAAAACTGCCAGTTTAATAATAACAGTTAAGAATAGAATGTATGCTTTTCAAAATTGTATTCAGTTCTTTTCACATTTTCTCTATTTCATACATTTACTGGCAATGAGACTAGGAAGAAGTCCACCTGGAAGATATTGACTAAACTCAATAAAGATATTTCCACTTTTTAAACTTACAATAAAACAACCATGATCAAAAAATCGGCTTTACAAAAGGTTAGCCAAACTACATTAATATATAAAATGATATACGGTAAGGAAGAGTTGCTATAAAAGAAAAACTGAACTTCTCATCTACTGGAGCTCAAAGTGAAGTAAGGTACAGACAGAAGGTAAACTCTCAGCTGTTGTAAATTATCACAGCTCATGGAAGCTTGCCATTTTACACCTTCTGGGGAATCTGAACTTCAAAATTATATAGCATTTTCCTTCCAAGTATCTCAAAGCAATTTATAAGCAGTAAAACTCAAGCTTCTCTGAGAGAAGTGTACATTTCAACCACTTTCACAAAGCGGGAACTAAGAGAGAGAAAAATTAAGCGGCTTAATCAAAATCTTCTGTCCCCTCAAGATGTCCAACTGAGTCTCTTTACTCCACTACAAAAATCCTGTGGAGATTTTGGTGCTCCA
Organism: Lepidothrix coronata; assembly: GCF_001604755.1. Taxonomy (NCBI): domain Eukaryota; kingdom Metazoa; phylum Chordata; class Aves; order Passeriformes; family Pipridae; genus Lepidothrix; species Lepidothrix coronata. Next base: position 349,492 of record NW_016690250.1, on the reverse strand, counting down.
TGCCACAGAGCAAAGTCTGGTGAGATGCAGGTATCGGAAACTGAGGATAAGACAGTTCCCTAAATATCATCTGTCAAAAGTACTTGAGGCATTTTTTCAGCTCTAAAGTACATCTCCATACAAGCAATAAAACTGCATTTTTTTCTTAACTTTGGAGCAGCAAAGACAAAACTATCCCATAGTGTGCTTCAAGTCCACTCTTACTCTTGTGCAACCAGGTCCTCAAACCACGAAGGAGTTTCCTCTAGAGTCATTTGGAGCTTCTCTACAAAGGCAGACCTACAAATGCGCTTCTTGCACCTAACTTGTTGTTTCACTATGATAGAAGGAGCAAGCAAGGCCCAGTGTAACTCCTAGCAATGACACTCCATACTTAGAGGTGTGTGTTTAATGTATGAGCTTGTGTGTAGCTTCTATTGCAACAGAATTTACAGCTACCCCACTACTCACAACCACTCTATTTTCCTGTGCATTGCAATGACTGTCACAGCTGGGAGCGTACAAAAATAAAATGAGCGAGCTGGGATTGATCACACTGGAAAGGCTCAACCTACTCCTGCAATCAAGGTAAATTTTGTTTTAACAAGATCATCAAAAAAGGAATTTGTGGAGGATGACAAAGCAAAGCAAATAAAACAAGAGCAAAGCAAAGCAATAAAACCAAATTCAAAATATGGCCTCCAGAAACACAATCTTGCTTTTTCCAGAGACACAATCTCACTTTTTTCTTTGAAACAAGTCCAGCCATAGATAGTTAGAAACTAAAAGGAAGTCTCCCCATCATAAACATTCCTAAAATGTAGATTCATAGGTCCCTAAAACCTGACTCTCCTTTAATAATTGGATCAAATGGCAAGAAGCTCTGAGGTAAAAACTTCTTGCCATCCATTTTCTAATTCATCAGAAAATGCACAAGTTTGGACCCTCCATCATTTGTTATGATGCTAGAACCAACATTACTAGGTGCTTTATATCTGGTAAGTTTTTCTTAAGCTGCAAAGAACAGAAGCTTATCTCTTCATAAACACATCTGTCTAACTAGGGCTCTTAACTGTGATTTTATTTCAGTTTAAGGAGATCAGGGTTTATGATAGCTTTTATCTTTTCTGGAACAGGGTAAGGACAGAGCACATGGGAGGTGGAAAAGGATCTTCCTCCCAGGAGCCATCATTTCAAAATCTAGACTCACTCTTTTTTATTTTTAGAGGAAACATTCAGGCTGACATCAAATGCATTGAAACTTTACATAGCCACATTTAGCATTAAAATAAGTTGCTGGTACATAATTATAAGTGGAAATGACAACTTTTCACCATCACATTGTTTTTATTGCTATTCCTCTCATTACTTTTACCTCTGAAATGTATTTCAGAAGTGTAGTGGCTCACTATGGAGACAGGAACCTACAAGCTTTCATCAGTAAAAGTTGTTAGAAAATGAAATAGGCACAAAATCAACAAAATTCTATAAAAATGCAATTCAGCTCTGTGAAAATTAGTCTAAATAGTTCTTGAATGTAAAAAGATTCCTATTCCTTTCTTCCCTATTGTTAGGGTATAATTTTCTAGGGATTTAATAGACAAATCCAACAAATCACAGAAAAATGTATCATTTTCTATAATAATCTTTACAACAGCTATACAGGACTTGTATGTCATTAATATCTTTGGTCACACACAAAAACGTACTCCAAAGTATATGCTCTTCTTAGTTGGTTTATAAATATGCAGGCTCTCAACACACTGTTACTACAAAACCACCGAGGTCAAATTTTCCAACTGAAATCACAGAATGGTTTGGGTTCGAAGGGACCTCAGAAGTCATTAGTTCCAATCCCCCGCTGTGGGCAGAGTCCATTACACCAGGTTGCTCAAAGCCTCATCCAATCTGGCCTTGAACACTTCAGGGGATGGGGCATCCACAATTTCTCTGGGCAACCTGTTCCAGTGCTTCACCACTCTCACAGTAAAGAATTTTTTCCAAATATCTAATCCAAACCCACTCTCTTTCAGTTTAAAACCATAGCCTCCTGTGCTATCACTATGTGCCCCTGTAAAAAGTCCCTCTCTAGCTCTCTTGTAGGCCCCCTTTAGGTACTGAAAGGCTGCCACAAGGTCTTTCTGAAGCCTTCTCTTCTCCAGCCTGAACAAACCCCACTCTCTCCATCAATTTATTGACTTTCATTTAATCCCCACATGACGGGCTTCAGATTAATGCAGGTATCATTTTTAAGCGATGAGTTTACTTTTTCAAAATCAACTTATCTTTCTCATAAAAGCTATTTCTTTTAAAAAATAAGTCACACACTTAGAACCACATTTGTAAATGATTTAAGATTCCAAATGTATCTAATGAATTAGGAACATCAGAGCTTCCCCGCTACAAGATTAACACAAACATAAATTTATTATTTAAACTGACTAAATAATATCTGAAGCAAACAAACACCTGCAACTGCCAAAAGCTGAACCTCATAAAATGCACACTTCTACTGTTTCACATAAACATTAAAATAGGCTCCACCCTAAAGGAGCACTTTGAAAGCTTTTCAGCATAGATTTTCACTTCAGAGACTGTGATCTTTAGATCTGTCATTACTATCCCACATAGACCTATAGCTTGGAAGCCACTTCACAGTAAGGCTTCTTAAGATCTTTTTGACAAATGTATTTGTTGTAATTTCTTCCATTTCTCCCTGACACGAGGGAGTCCAAGGTGATCAAAGGAGTGTAAGGAACCCTTTGTCCTAAGGCAATGAAACCCCCAGCCATGCAGATCACTTGCACATCTGGAAGCTGCCAAGGGTGGCACAGTTGGTGTAAGCAAAGATGTGCAGGAGTGTCACTGCTTTTCTATCTCCTTGCCTCCTCAACCTCCTGGAGCCACTAGTGTCCTGGTCCTGGAGCAGACATGACAGCACAGGACAACAGCTAATCAGATCTCAGCAGTCATGCTGAACTAATCCACTTACTAGCAGGTCTAGACATATGAGTGCAACTTTACTACATCTGCCATGGCACAATTATTTTAGGTGCTCAACCCCAAAACTAGATTCTAAACATCTTAACATATTGATGACAATTTGTATGATTTCAGAAAACCTAGAATTCAACTTTCTTTCTTTCTTTTCTCTTCTTTGGCTTTGTAGTTACAAATAGAAGTAATGCTTCTACCAGCTCCCAAAGGAAAACTTGTTGAAATATGGAGCTTGGAATTCTCACAAGAGCTTCTAATTTTCTCTCATTTTCCACAAGCTTAAGTCGACTGGTAACAGTGTTAAACAGCTTTACTGGGAGTTTGAAAGAGTAGAGATTACTAACATTTATATCTCTGAATGGAAGACATTAATTAAGGTAGAAACAACAGACTGCCTCATTTGATCATCTGTGGTATCTGTGGGTTGTAGACTTCATGTTATTTTCTTTAACTTAAAAATTAAAGTAATTTATACTTCCAATCACACCTGGCTTTCATAATAGCCTCAGCAACCTTTTTTTATATAACCATATACGTGTATACTAATACAATTATACTTCAGTTAATCTCCAGTAGATTAGAGCCACAAAGAGCATAGCAGTCAACACAAACCCCACCATAACAGACAAATTCAAACACAGAATGTAATAACACGAAGTCTCGCTGCATGTACACCTTGGTGTTCTTTGGCTTTCTAAATCAAAACGCACATCCATTGCTTAGCTGAAGAAGTGACCTAAATTCAAGAGCTATGGGCACAGCAGCCTTTCTAAATACTGGTGTGATATTCTGTGCACTTCTGAAGGTAATCTGGGATAAATAAGGTGAGGTAATATTACTGTAGGACAGTGAAACAAAAGTAATGCTCTTCAGTAATTCTCTACTGCTCATAGTAATAGCAGCAAAATAATCAAGTTTCCTGATTGGAATCAACATGCATCAAAAAGAAAATTAGAAGAACACACAATTGTTCCTAGCATAAACCCAGTTTTAATAGAGAAAATCCCTTTCTATACTGCTATACTTGATAAATAACAATAATAATATTAGCTAACATTGGAAAAATAGGAGGCAGAAACTTTTAAAAGTTCAGAACAAAAGCATATGTAAAGTTCACAAAACTTTACTGTCAAGGACAAGATTAAGATCCCATTAGAATTAAGCTAAGGCAGACAAAGGGGTAAGGTGTTTCATAAAATAAGGGGACAGCGCCAACAGGGGCAGCATTTATTTTCCCTGTAAGCCAAAATGCCATTTTGGCATATTACAAATGATGCAGAAATTGTATCAGGAAAATAGTGCATGCCCTGAGCACATCAGCAGAACAGTGTGAGGTTCCGCTGCTTGATCCACATATCCTGCATGAACCCTGTTTAGTCCACAGTTCCAGTGGACACTGACCTCCTTGAAGCCCTTAGGCCACAACTACCAGCTTGGCCTATATATAACAGATGTCCTACCAAAAATATTGCATATGCAACATTAATCCTACACAGTCTGGAGATACTGTAAGGAATCAGGGAAGATACCTATGTTTATGAGGATTAGCCTTAGGAAAAGGAAATATGCATCCTATCATAGGTTATGTTTTCCCACTACTTTGAGGGTAACTATGTGATCTTGCTTGCAGCTAGTCATGATACACACAGTGCAACAGTGGATACTGGGATTCACAGGTGGCCCTCTGGTACTTTTATGTAGACTACTCGTGAAAAGGGTACAAAAAAGGAGGTGAAAGCACTGCAAAACATGCATAGGCAATATGTTAATTTTCCCATGTAGCCTCACCAATTCACATCAGTCTTGATATGCATCAAAATCCTTTTTTCTCTCCTACCTCTCACTTGATGAGAGGCTGACACCTACATTTTAGTGTGGTGGTTTTCTGCTTAGGGTAAATACTCACTAGGAACGAGCATTAGACCAGACATTATTTCACTTATTGCCCAAGAGAGCACTTCAGCTTATTTCTTGCACAGTGAAAGGCTAATATACTGCTTAAACATAACATTGACTACTGAAATGCTTCCCTTCACTTACTATTTTATGTCATTACTTGTTTTGCACTAAAATTTTAGTTCACATTTAGCAAGGCAATTAGGCCACATTTCATCAAAACATACATATATCCCTGAGAAAAATTATTTTTGCTCTCTCCATATTAAAAATTGCTCTGCAATACCAAAAGATTGACAGAAAAAATATCAAGTACTGTACTGAAGTAGTGGCAAGCTTTTACTGGAACATGACAACCCACTTTAGAAACTGCTGTTCTGCATAGGTAAATGTGTGCATCACTGGGGATGAATAGAAGATGTCTTTGGGCCTTTCTGCCACAATGCGTACACTGCAAAATATCCTACAGCAGGATTTCTGCTGAATACTTTTGGCCCTCCACAAATGTCACCAGGAAATTCAAAATGGAGCTCAAGTATAAAAAAAGGCAGCTGAAAATAGGGCACTTTACTCTCCCTTAGAAGAGGATAAACACGACTGAAATAAGAAAACTGGATTTGTACATTTTTTTATTTTTATAAAAGAGATGTTAACAACTCATATTGACCTATAACACTGTAGCCTTCCTGTCATTTATTGTTCTATTTATTCAAGCAAAGACAATTCTCTAATATAGAGACCAAAACCCGCTTTTGGACATCACATCTGAAGGAATAAAAAGAATAACTAGTGCTACACTTTCATATGTGGAACATGTACTTCATGAACTCAAGTTGAGAATTTACATGCAAAGAAGTTAACAGGGCTAGAATGTCTTAGGAGACTAGCCCTGGAAAAGACACAACAAAGTTGCATGTTTTCTAGCTGAATAAACCACTCATGTAGTTTTATTTACCAGTTTTTCCTAGACTCCTTGCTTATACTGTTGATTACCAAGAAACCAAGATGCATGGCAAAGTAAAAAAAAAAAAAAAACCAAGAAAAAACTTCTAACCTTGGCTTCAAAAGCACTGAAAAATATTAAAATTGGTCTGCTTTTAATGTTAGCTGTTGAAAAAATATATATTCTTTAACCACCTACTTAAACAGTAGCAGAGATGGAAGAAACTAATCTATACTGATCTCACATTAAGACTTATTTCCAAATGTGATTTGAGAGTTGACCTTGGATGAAAGGCAGTATTTAATACCTGACCAATGTGCTGTGGGGAGACAGAATGATCCAGTAGATATTTCTATATGTAACTATTAGTATGATCTTTGAAATACGAATATTTAAGACTTGTGACACTGAATTTTCTAATAAAAAACATAAGGCATAACTGTATTATAACTAAGGCTGACATTATTTTTTTTCATAAATCTTGGGCTTGCTTTCTATTTGCTAAAGTTCCAAGAACAAGCCCTCTACTGTTACATTTCTCCAACACGTTCCATCTTACAGGGTTGGTTACTTTTTCAATTATCAAGAGAAAGAATTCACCTGCTTCCTTAAAGTAGAGCCAATGAACCTATCTTATAATGGCTAATTATGAAAAGACTCACTTTTCACTTCAAGATAAACTACACATTTATGTCCTTGTCAGGACTGCTTCCTGTGGAAAAAAGAAGTGCTGCACAGATCATGATGAAGAAGAAAAATACTAAAAATTAGCTTCTTTTCCTCCAACTTCTTCAGGATTCTTCCTTGGTCTCTCATCTTTTTTTTATTTAATTCTTTCGTACATGTCACTGTTTTAAGTTTACACATTTTAATGCAGCTGACAAATAATAAATTTCCTGTATACAAAATAATATTTCATAATCTCACATGCTAGTAAAAATGTAAAAGTTCAATATGAAACCAAATCTTATGTCAACTAATAATCATTATTACTAGCTTAGCCCACCTAAAAAACCCCTAATGATGGAGGCTAGTAAATTTCTCCAATTTCACAGCCTATGCAGGCTTTCTGGTGGGCTTTTTGTTGCTTATTTGTTTTAAGAAATACATCATTATAGTCCTTGTCTATTGTCTCCACTTAAAATAAGACACTTACATGAAGCCAAAGAGTCTGAAAAATCAACAGGAATTACTGTAGTACTCTACATTAATCCATATCCTAGCACACTGCCATTACTATTACTGTTTAGCTTTCTCAAACTTGATCTGTTCACAGTTGTATTTCACCATATTCCCTAAAATCATCCAATTGTAAACTGGTAGTCTAACAAAAACCCAAAATGTGACAGATAAGAACTGCAGTCACTTCAGTTTAAATCACATTCAAGCATCATTCTGTGTACACATTTTGATACATTAAAATAACTGCCTTAATCTTTATGTGCATTAGGATCAAATCACCCAGTGGACATTGGGAATTCCAACTAGTGTAAATAACTGTGCTCTGCAGACAGTGGCACCCTTTTCAAAGGTTCTCTGAGGGAAACTTTAATTTGTGCCTAGGGCTCCGTGGCAGCCTACTAGCAAAGGTGCCTTGGGGACATGCTGAATTAATATCACCATAACATGCAGGCATGTGTGTGCAGGAGGCCACACTAGTCACAGGTAAGACAAATCAAATGGTAGCATCCCCCCATCAGCTTTTCTATTATCTCCCCCACTTTGTGCCAATTTCCTCCAGCTTCCCCAACACCTCTTGCTTTGCTGTTCTTCCTTAAGACATGGGATGGGGATTTGTCAAAGTCAATGAGCACTTTATTACAGTGAGAGTGCCCAGTAATGAACAATTCAGCAATTTAATGAGATTCTGTAGATCTGTCTCCAGCCTGTCCATCAAGTTTCACTTCTATAAAGCACCCTGACACTAATCCTCTGGCATGCCCAATCTTCACCCTGGGCTGAATATTAGATTCTTCCATGGTATATTGCATTACCACTATAACCTTAGCAAAAATGATGAACTTAACTACACTTGAGGCAATATAGCTGGTCTGATTTGATTTTCTTCTATTGGGTTGACTATGAGGGAATTACTTATTTACTAAGATAAAGCAAAAAACCAGTTTATTATTTCCTTCTGAATGCCCAAATTGGTAAATATTTATATGTGTCTTTTAATTCATTCTGGAGACCTGGAATATTTATAAATATATATTTATTTCCTGGTTGCACAGACTGAATTAAAGACACCCATGCACGTTTTGCCTGCAGCGGAAAACTAGTTTAAAAAAATTCTTCAGAACAGCATTAGTAACCTTTAGAGAGGCAATTATGATAACACTTAAATGGACAGTGTGGAGTTTGTTGTCACTCAGAAAGCAGCATATTATATTACCTATAAGTATCTCTCCCCAGTATGACCCTGCAACAGAAACAGAGCGTTTGTCATATTTGCCTCGCGAAGTGCTCATTGACTGGAGTGCACACAATTAAGAAAATTATTTCTGAGTCTTTCTGCAGGACAGGACAGGACAGTGACACAAGATTTAAAAACTCCTGATGCCTAAAATGGAAGAAAAAAGCATCACTGCCACTTCCCAAATGTCATTACAGCAGGTTACAGACAGCATATTACTCTGGATGCGGTTGCTCACTACTGAGCCAGCATGAAGTTGTACTTGCATGGCTTTCTGCAGCAACTTTTCCAGCAAAAGTATACCCAAGCATGTAGCTAGGGGATTTCACTGACCCTGCAGAGAAATGATGATGAAACCCTATCAGCCAATCAGACATCTCCATGAATAAGGGAATGTGGGCTAGGACTGCAGAGTACTGTACTGTGCCTAAAAAACCTCAACCAATCCCAACCCATCATCATGTGTAGTGTGCTGCAGGTTCTGTTGCACAGGTATCCTCCAAGGATTAAGACAGGAAAAAGTCTAACTTCATATTAGTATTTGCAGAAAATATCATCTTTGTAAAATACTACATAATCTAAAGGCTCAAAGTTTTGGAAACAAATATGCCAGTTATTAGCCTGAAGGGTTAAGTTACATCTACATACTGGTTTTGTGGTTTGAAGAGCTTAACTTGAAAATTTTATTCTTTTAAGAATAAATATTTTGTTCCTGTGTGACATTATTAATCCACAGAACATGAACTGACCCACAGATAAAAACACATTTTACACTTAGAGAAAATGATGGCATACAAATGTAATTATTTCCTCAGAATAATCCAAAATATAAGTAGATAAATAATAGGCATTGAAATATAAATCAGTTTTCTGACTCACAGTCTTCTCTGTTGGATCAATATAACCTGTTTCCTAAAAAGAATGCACAGGTTTCTTTCAAGCAAGTTATATTCTACCTTGAAATACAAAGGAATACTTTCCTCTATAAAACATGACAATAAAAAGGAAACAGAGAGAAGTCTTTGGGTAGCCAATATTATAGAGATTGACTTCCACTATATCATGAATTACAATTTTTAAAGAGATATGATAGGAATGTTTCCAAGGATAGATTTTGGTTTAGTTTTTGTTTTTCTCTGAAGAGGTGGGTTTTTTCTATTAGGTTTCCTCCCAAGACACACACTTCAGGTCACAACATAAGGCTTTTATCTTGTTAATATTCTATGGGTAGCAATCTGGCTATTTTCTAGATCCAGCTTTTTTAAAGGAAGTGATTGCCACCTCCAGCTTTTTGCCACAAACCTTTCACTGAAGCTTCCACTCATCTCTTAGCAGAGCTGCCTGTGTGATGATTCTCTAATTTGCTTCAGGCAAAGTCAGCTGTGGTGGCCCAAACAATTTAAATGACTACTGAAGTTACACCGCTAAATGTGACTGATGTGAATGGGACAGACTGCAGAAGCAGGTTTGCCACCAGACTTGTAGCACTAGCCTCATCAGAGGCAATGATAATTGAGTTGCATGCATCAGCCATGTCTTCCCACCAACGAAATCCGATCTGGAAGGAAATCTCGGGCTATATTTAAGTAGCACAAGTTAAGCAGTATGACAAATTTCTCTTTCAAACAAAGTAATTGCATTAACACAACACAACATTTTTGGAACTTCATTTAGAAATTTCCCTCAGTTGTTATTCACAGTTTTTGCTCAAGTGCTTATTCTCCCTCGAGATTGCTCCAGGGTTTCAAAACAACAGATTACTGCTATGGTTTATAGAGTATCACACATTCTGGTTGTTCACCAATCTCCTTACCTGCCAGATCTGTTCTTCACTGAGTGAAGTGAGTCTATCGCTTTTAAAAACCTCTCGAAGAAGACAGTATGGGAGTGCCAGAACTTCTTCAGGATGACTCTTCAGTAGCTCAGAGAGATGTTTTACTAGGAAGCCAATGACTGCATTCTCCAACAAAGTCAGGTTGAAGAGGTCCGCAAGCTTATACAGGTCCAAGTAATTAAAACTATTTAATTCCTAAATGGACGAAGCAAACAAAACACATCTCAGAAAAACAAACAAACAAACAAACAAACAAACACAAAACAGAGAATAAAAACCCCCACAGGTCTCAGATAATGATAAAAGGTCATTCTTTTGGAGCTGTGGAGAAAGAAGGCAATATAACCTGAAATTAATTAACACAGCCTCATTCAAAATGTATGTGTAAATGCTACCAGTGCATATGCTTATACATATGCACTTGTAGCATACATGTACATATGATAGTACTAATTTATATTGCAACTTCTAAGGTTATATGTGCATAAAGCATCTATAAGAAATATGAATTAGCACATACTATAATAAACCAGCATGATTTACACTGTATGACAAGAGCTCACAGGACCTAACAAGTGCATTTAAAAAATGTATTTATTAACTACTATGATTTGTTACAAAGCAGTTGCTTGTTCATTATTTATTGTTTTGATTGAGCTAGAGCACCTGTGTAGTACAACTTTTAGTTACATGAAACCTCACAAAATACAAGATGCTTAGCTACATCTTATCACGTACGAATTTTTCTTCAGTGAAAAAATTAACCCTTTTTTTCCTCCAACCACTGACATCAACCTGTAGTACATGTTGGCCTCCTGCTTTTTTTCCCCCTCCTTTTAGCAGCTGAAAATTTGAAGACACAAAAGCTACAGTAACTCAAGGCAGTAAGCTTTTTCCATCCTGCTAGCAGATGACCTATATTTACAGGCTAACACTTTTAACTTGGCATCCCTCATAAATTGGACATAAATCTGGACAACTAACTACCGCTGTTCTAGACCATACTGCTCTCTTCAGGAGAGAGGCCAAGAAGTCACTTGTATTATACAAAAGTATCCAGTGCATCTGGGAAATAAGCATGTTTACTCATTTTCTCTGATCTTGCTGTACGCTCACACCTCTCTTCCTCTCTCCTCCGCAATCCTGGTTTTCATCTTTCAATTTCCTGCATTGCCCCCTATCAGCTGCCTTCTCTTTGACCAGCCCCATGTGTGAAAATGACAAGAAGTCTCGTCAGTTTCACTTTGCTGGTTAGTTAACATAGGGACTAGAGCAAGGAAGAGAAACAGACTAAATTAAGTCAATTTCACTTTCACTGCTCTGCTGGATGGAATGGCAGCACCAAATGAAACTGACAAGAAATCTTGTAAATGTCAAATGAGCTGCACGGCTGGCAGATAGAGCAGAGCAACAGGGAAGATGGGAAAGTGCGAAGAGGGGTTTTTTGGAATGTTTTACGGACTACATCTTGAACGTGTGAATTGGGTGCCTGTCCCAATGACTGTGGAGCTGTTTATGCATATGCAATGGAGAGTGGAGAAAGAATTTTTTTTACCTGGTTAGAGGAGTCTGTACTGGAGGAAATGAAATCAAATTCCTGTGCAGGTTCCTGCTTGTTACATAACCTCCCAGTCTGAACAGTGCACTTCTCTAGCAGAGTCCTACACTAAAGATAAATCCTGTTCATTATCTACTTAAACAGCTGCATAGGAGTTTCACATTGCTTTCTTGGAAGAACAAAGAAAAGTTCTTTACATTGTCAGAACAAGCACTAACAGCCATCATCCCAAAAGCCACAGATATTCTAGTGTCGGCTCCTCTTCACACTAACAGAGGAGGTAGGGATAAATCTGCAGTAGCAGAAAGAAAGAGAAAGGAATGAATTTTACATGAGAAGTATCTGGTCTGTATGCTTGCTCGGTGACTTAATATCCTCAGATCACAGATGGTACCTCACAACACCACTTCTGTTACGGCTATGCAGTGGTGGCAACAACACATAAGAGTCTAATCAAAGTAAACATCACAGTATTTGACAAGCAACAACCATAGTTCATTGTCCCGGGTTTGGAAAACTTTCTTTTCAAAGAACTCACTGATTGAATTAATGCCAAATGCCAGAAAGAAATTTAGAAGAGCTCAGTGTGTATTTATTGAGCTTTTTTGTAGTCAATGGCTGTATCTGGGAAGCATAAAAATAAATAAATAAATATATGAATAAATAAATGAATGAATGAATGAATGAATAAATAATCAAGCATGGTGACCTGAGGATCAACAGCCCAACTAAAACAAATGCCTGATCAAACCCCAAAAAGTGTCAGTGGAGAAGGAGAGGGCTTCAGAAGAGGATAATACTGTGGATAACATAATAAGATCTTTCCTCATTAGAAAGAAACAGCAATGAGACACACAAATGCAGTCTTCCCCTGAAAAGCCTTCACATTTTCAGTGAAATCTGAATGACACCGGTAAGCCTTCATTTTTGGTTTGGCTATTTTTCATGGTCATCCAAACTCCCCTATGCCCTCAGATCAACACCAGCTGAAGTTGTTTTTATGAAGGCTGCCTTAGAGTTGAAGATACTTGTGGATGGATAAATATAATCTCACCAGTTATTTATTTACTATACTATATAACTTATTTCAGATGCTTATTTATGTATGTGTGTTTATTTATTTATCATGGAGGTTATCTGTTTACTTATTTTTATTGTGAAGTTTGAGATGATTTTTGATGCTTCACTTAACATAATACACTAGTGACCTGCTGGACTTACAGTTTACTGCTTGATGAATACTGTAAGTATGTTTTGTTAAAACTGGTCTTGGCCTGGAATCAGAAACATTTCATTTTTGGTTTTGTAAGGTTAGAGTTGATCTACAGGTTTGTATTTCACAGACAAAGAGTCAAATAGTGCTTTAGCTTTTACAAATGATAATTATCAGATTGTCATAACAATATTCAAATCAAGATTATACAGTACTGTACATTACTGTCTCTGTGATGATACTAGAGGGCAAAAATGTCACACTGAGATTGCTCAGTGTACAACCCAGATCAGATAACTTTGCCCTTTATAAGTAGTAAGACTTTCAGAAATAGGCTAAAACGCAGTAGGTAAGTTAGTTGCGAGAAAAATGCACCTTACTTTCTAGCTTTAATAAAATCCCACAGGAAGGATCAAAGCAATTATTGCCAGCTGAGTCTGATTTGAATAGACTTTTCACATTAAACACTTAATTGAATTAAAAACTTTGATAAATGATTAAATAAGTTACTAAACAGGAAATTTAGGTGTGGTCATGAGTAAGAGTACTGGCAGTCTCTGTTTTCCACAGATTTTATTATATTGTGTTGAAAGAGCAACCTTATAATTTTAAAGTAGTGTGTAGCTTTCTTCCAGTACTGTATTACAGTATGTTCTTTAAAAACATGCAATACAAAACAGGCTTAGATCAATTCTTGAACCTCTTAATCTCTCTTTTTATAAACTTTTAAGTATATGCCACTTATCTTTCCTGAGCCAAAGGACGAAATATGAACACAAGCAGAACTGTCACTAAGAGCTGAAGAGAATTAGGGAAAGGTAGCGATCCTATCTCTTGTAATATGATGTACGTTACACTGCTGAAACACACTCAGACTAAGAAAATATGTATAAAATTATATACAGCACTTACAACTGAAGTTGAAATTGTTCTGAAATATCACAGTAAACTCAAACAAATTTAGTAAATTGGCCAAATTATTTATCAGTGTGTACTGCTAAAATAAGAACTACCTTTGATCCTATGCATCCTACTTAGTGCACATCCCTCCACTGAAGTAAGGGAATCCACTGTTCCACACTACTGGTCTTCTGATTCAGTATTATTAACCTTTAGACGCCAAACCAATTTAACAATGAGCTGACATTTAAAACCCTCATAAAAGAAAATCTATTTTCCAAACAAACATAATCTGAAAGATGACAATATTAAATATTCAAAATAAATTATGTGACATTGTCCATATTTTAATGCAGAGGTGTATTTTAATATAGAGATATGATAAACTGCCAAACAGGAAAAATAGATATAAACATTATGTTTAAATTACTTCCAAATCCATCTTTATTCATTTGTATTTTAAAGAATAATTGCCTTGCACAAGCCAAAGAAAAGGATGTAACAGATTGATAAATTAGAGTTAATCATAACCAAGTACACAGCAGACTACAATATACCTCTATTCCTCTGCTCCGTGTTATAAATAGCAGAAAAAGCACAAGGAGAACTAAGGGGAAAGAATGCATTTCTTTATGACCTTATTTGAAAGATAAACTCCTTGGGGAAATACAATTTATTCAGATTATCAAGACCCTGCTGTGCAAATCTACAGTCTGGGAGCACACTATGGAGATCAAACAATATTTACTTTATTCTGTTGGGTATAAAAGCTTTTAATGAATGCATAATTAAGACAGAAAAAGTATATACAGCTTTAGAATTCCACTGCCAAGCCAAGCCATTAATATCCAAAGTATCGTACCCAGTTGTAACTCCACCTGCTTCCTATTTAGATTACAACACTGTTATAAATCAAGGTATTAAATGACTAGCCTGGCTGCTGTAGCAGAGAAGAGTTGCATGGCGACACTACTTCCCCTTTTCCTAAAAGAAGTTCAGCCTCTTTAAAGCAAAAAGACCCCAAATGTGAGGTCTACGGGGCAGGGACGTGGTTATTCAAAATCCTTAAGCAGCACCTAGCACAACAGGTCTTGACCCTACGCCCTCCAGGTTCTCTGCTACATTAAATACTGTGAACCAGCTCCACCATTCAGAATAGAACCTTGACAAAAATCATAGCAAAGATGGACTCTAAATAAATAAGGCCTAGTAACAAAACAAAAAATTGTAGTGACAAAAATACACTTGCCTGACAAGAAAAGCAATCAACACAATTTTAAGAGAAAAGAAACACCGTTCTGTTGGTTCTAGCTCTCCCTTTCTATGTAAAAGCTTTTAATTCTGCAAAACCTCCCACACTGATCAAAGAACTAACAGAACATGAACACACTCAACAGCACAGCAATGGACAGGCATGTTTCATAATAAGCAGAAGCACAAAAAGTGTATTTTAGATCTTATTTGAAATTTCCCTCCATCAAACACTAAAGCCATCCAGTTGAGCCATGAAGGGCATTTTGCTGAAGCCTGGTCACAGTGGAACAGCTGGGTCAGAATTTTTCAATGTATAAAACTGATTACATTTATTATAAGTGCAGGCTGCAGATGTTTTTATAGGCACTGGAAAGGACAACTTTCTAACTGATTCATTTTATAAAATAAATTTTCTGGTAATTACACTTTCTGTAATTATTTGTTTTCTTCTTTAAGCATGAAAAATTTATTTGCATCCTTGTTGCTATTTCAAAGTAGGTCTAGAGGTAAGCAAATGACCAGCAATATCAAAATATGTCAGCCCTATTATTTTCCCTCTACTCTATGAGAACTCAATTCCCTTCTCAGTGTTTCTCTATATCTGCTTGGTTTTCTGGTTCAACCCTGCTGGGTGATGCTAGTGAGAATCCTCTTTGAAGGCACAAAGGAGGCCTGTGAGCTTCACACGAACAGCAGAAAGACATGACATTCTCAGATTGCTCATGTGATGACACAAATGTGTGGTCTTCAAAAAAGAAAGTGAAACATGCCATATGCAGATCCTCTAAAGTAAAACCAAAAAAGCAAACATTTTCTAGAACCTCAGCCAGATTAATCTACATTATTAAATAGTACAAATATTTTCAATTGGCAATCCAGTCAAGTATTTTAAGTGACTCTGGTTATACATACCTCTTACATACTGCACACACAATTATGTGTATCTTGGAAAGAAATATAATAATGGAACATTAAGACTACACAATTAACGTTTCATGGGACCAGTGGAACAACCACAGGTAAAGTTCTGCAGAGGTTTCAATAGCTGCTTTCCCCTGGCTAACAGATGTTACTGTAGGAATTTTTAGAATTTTCTTAGCTGTACCTGGCACAGAAACTTCCCAAATGAAAATCTTCGCATCTCACCAGGTACTCCTGGCCAGATAACTGTAGCACTCAATACTATTTAACAAATAAAAAATATAGGGATAAAGTGAAAACTGAGGATCTTCTAACCCTTCACCTGTCCCTTTTATACTATTTCAGAGAGCAGAAACACAAAAGGAAGACTTGATAAGATTTATCAGTGTTTACTGGTTTTGCCAATTATGGGAGCTTTCCTTGTCTTCAAATATGTTGTGAGGAATACCATATTCCATACATATTCCTGTACTCTTTACTCCAGTAGAAATCACAAAATATTGGTACATAGTCTTTACAGATGTTGTATTATTTTATATTTTTGCTAGCTTTTCAGAGTTAGTGTATCTATCAACAACCATCAATTTTTTATGGTAAACATTCTCTTTCTTTTGTTTGTTTTTGTTGCTAATACTGACAAATCCAGAAAGAGCAAGTGTTGTCCTTTAGAAACCCAAAGCTCATAGGAGTAGCAACTAAAATAAATAATTAAAAATAAAAAAAAAATAAAAATAGGACTGTAGTGTTACTTCCTTTTATGTATATATATTTTACAGGCTCTAATAGCAGTTTGAGGCCTTTACTTATTTTAAGCCTATTCCTCTACCATACCGTACAAGCTCAACAAAGCATCTTCAGCATAAATTAAGAAAGATCCATATTGTTCTCAACTAGTATTACAAGAAGGCTCACCTGATTTTGAGACTCCATCTCCTAATTTCCATCTTAATTTACTTAGACAGTTTATATGCATTTGCTTCTGTGCCAACATTATCTTTTAGATTTAACAGCACTATGTCTCTCTCCCTGCTCCCTCTTCTCCCAGTATTTATTCCCTTGATGTATTTACAGAAAGCAATCATATTCCTCCTCAGCCCTCATTTTGCTAGACTAAGCAAGCCAAGCTCTTCTGATCTCCTCACATAAAACAGGCCTTCCTGATCATCTTAGCTGCCCTTTTCTCTCTCTCTCTCTCACAGTAAGATTTCATTTATTCTTCTGCATGGGCAAACTCTTCACAGTATTCATGATTTTTCAGCAGTACCTTGTAAACTAGCATTAATACTTCTTTAGCTTTATAAATTACTTTGCATGAAATGGACTCAAACTGCCTTTTTCTTGATGGTATCACACTAGTAGCTCAAAGCCATCATATGATTTAATACATGAAAATTCTCTACAAATTTTGTCCTGAAGTGAGACACAGTAACAGCCCTTACATCTATTAGGCAGGACAGAAATAATATGATATGTTACAAATTAAATATGATGCAATAGATTCTACTGAGGATGCTCAGAAACTGTTTTCCAATTACTTATTTAATTTCTTTCTATATTTGAGTAACAAATCTTGTAATTGTCCTGCTCCATACCAGTTACTTACTAGGGGGAAAAATTATTTCAATAATTTTCTTAAGATTTGTTTCAAATTAGATCTGGACAGGCTGGATCAATGGGCCAAGGCCAACGGTATGAGGTTTAATAAGGTAAAATGCCGGGTGCAGAGGAGGTTCAGATTGGACATCAGCAAGAATTTCTTCATTGAAAGAGTGGTTAAGCACTAAAACAGGCTGCCCAAGGAAGTGGTGGAGTCACCATTCCTGAAGGTGTTCAAGAAACAACTGGATGTGGCACTTAGTGCTGTGGTCTAGTTGACACGGTGGTGTTCAATCAAAGGTTGGACTCAATGACATGAGAGTCATTTCCAACCTTAAAGATTCTATTATGTGAAAAGTAGGTAAGTAAACCACCATTAATATACTGAAAATCAAAGTAAGTTTTAAATCCATAATAAGTAGAAAATTTTTAGACATAGTGAAAATACAAATACAAAATTATTTCTGATTCAGAGTTTATTAAAGTGTGATTTTTATTCTTAATTTTCATCCCCATTACTAGCATGGAAGGGAGAGGGAGAATAAAAAAAAAAAACGAAATTAAAAATCAGCATTACTGATATATCTATTAATACAGGTATTAGTGTACCTGGCAGTTTCCCTTTCCAATGCCTTTTTTAAAGTAACTTACTGTTTTGCCACCAATTAATACATCAAGCTGAAGTTTTCCAGCTTCAAGATGAATTACCTTAAAATCTCTTGAAAACGTCTCTAAAAGCATATTACACTTTACTAAGAACGAGACTGACAGGTAAAGATCATTACTCTTCCATATTAAAAATATTCAGAATGGAAATAGCTCATAGGAGTTGCCAACACTGTGAAAAACTTCCACTGACACCCTTCATCAGCCTCTAGAAAAATAATTTGGATATGCTCAGTAATGACTTCTTTAAACTTTTCGGTCTAAAACCTCATCCCATTCTAGTTGAACCATCTATTCCACAGCTAAACAAGATTATGTCTGCATCATTGTCCACTGTGGGCCTAATTACAATGACAAAACCTGAAGGCTGAAAGTCTGTTTCTATTGTGCTGCTTGGGATTCACTTTGGAGCCCCAGCAGGTCTTAGAAAGACACTATTACTTTCGGATACAGAAGCACGAAAAAAAACTAGACCAAAGAACAGGAGGGCAGATCCCAACAAGAAGCACAGAGATTACAAGGGGAAAACAGTACTGGAATATAGCAGGAGAATTAGAATCACAATTCAGAGAAGATGTGGCTTCTTAGTGAGGTTGGGTGATAGTTCCCCCAACTGCTCTGCATATATGTAAATGAAAAATGATGAAGACTGATAAATAGCATCATAGTCACTAACTAACAAAGTCAACACTCGTGATGTTACACTAAAGAACAGGAAGTATATTAAAGATTATCAATATACTAATGTTAACACTGTAGGTATAAATAAGAATAATGGTATTCATATGCAAAGAATATGTAATGTGATACAAACAACTGTTTCACAATATTTTTTTGACATTTTATTTCTGGAACACTTCACTGATGTATACGTGTGCCCTGTAATAAGCCCAGCAAGTGGCCACTTTTCTTGAAGACCTCTCTCAGGCAACAGCTTAAGGCTAACAAAACTAATAAACAGCTAAAAATTGAGAACTGGAAAAGAGTAACTGTAGTAAGCTGAACATCTAATAACATCAGAGAATTAAACAAATTGTCTACAATATGTGGAATGATGAGTTAGTTAATACAGACAAATTCAAATCTCAGAAATATTTGCTATACAACCCAAAACAACAAAACTTTGTTAGAATTTTAAAGCAGTATGTGATACTCTATCTACAGAAAGGCTGAATCCAGTGTAGGATAACTCAACAATGAGTATAACTTTGATAGACAAAGCAGAATCAGTCACCTATTAAAAATCAGTAGTTCCTAATGCAGTATAAAATTACATCACTTGAGCTATATACTAATATTTGACTTGCATGACAGGAGTAAGGCATCAGCAGAGGAACATATTTTTTTGAAACTTCGGAAGAGCTTTTTCCAAGTTTACAAGAAATACTGGCAGCATAAAATGGGACAAATTTAACACATGGAGAATTAGGCAAAGTTGTGCACTATAATATTTCATAAATTTCATACAGCACATACTTAGAGTAGGATGCATGTTAGATGGATCAAAAAATTGTTCAATGACAATCTTAAAATGAATTTATTAATGGTAACTTATAAAGCAGTGCAACTTCTTTCAGCAAGGCCCTCAAGGAAACAATTCTTGATCCAATACTGCTAACAGTTTAATTGAAATAGAGAATGGTAAGTTTTGTCCACAGGGTTTGAGGAAGATTCTGTGAGAGCAGCTGGGTAAGAAATTATGAAATTATGAGAATGACAGGATGAGTATGGTCAGGCCTTCCTTTTAAAGTAATCACATTAATTAAAAAAAAAAGCGTGTGTATATCTATATCTGTCTGAGAACCAGTAAAACAGCTACATAGATATAGAAAATATACCAGGCTCTATTTGGCACAATACTGACAAGCCATCAGGAGACATCGAAAAGCAGACATAAATAGCAACATCAGTTCTTAAAACAGTGCTGTGGCAAAAAAAAAAAAAAAAGCTTGTCATAAAATGCACACCAAGTACTGTCCAATAAAAGAAACAAACCCTCTTGCTGCTTCCACATTGCAATTTTTAGCTATTTTTCAATTATTGGTCCCAGTTCTGAAGTCCACATTTTAAGGATATGGAAATACTATAGGCTGGAAAAACAACCTTACAAGATTTAAGGTGCTCAGCTTAGATTTTTAAAGAAAGACTGCTGGAGGATTTGATCTTGAGCAAAGATATTTATAAAATGGAGAGAATATACGAAAGCAAAAAAAGCTTTAACTGAATTTTCAGAAAATAGTTTCTAGCGCATGAATGTAGGATCAGAGTTACTCTGGCCAAAGAACTAGGAAGTATAGGTCTGTCTGCGTTGTTATCATGGGATTATGAACTTTTTGCAGCTCTGCATTAAAAAAAATGACTGCAATAAAAAAAGGTTTTTGGCAACTGTACAGGTAAAGAAGGAAATATTTGCGCAATTTGACCTCTGAGGTTATAATGGTTTCTCATTTCTCTCAAAAGCAAGACTCGTTGCCGTTGCAGGAAGATATGAATGTACTCAGCAGTTAAAAGAACCTGATTATAAGTATGTGAATGATAAAAAGGCAACATTTCCATTTTATTTGGAAAACTGTTATTTGTTCAGGTATCTCTATGCTCCTGACCTCAACTCAAAAATCACTAAGAATTTTTTTTTAGCTCACGGCACTAAAATCAAGGAAAATTCTCATTTTAGAGAAGAAAAAAGGAGGAGCAGAGGAATAACTTAAAAGATTTCCCATGATGCAGAATATCCAAAGAACAGAACCCAAAGAACAGAACTCAAATGCCTGGAACCCACTCCAGTGCTCTAGCAGTTAGATAATTCCTGTCTTCACCAACTTTAACAGAATTTAAAGTTATGGGTACAACTCAATATATCAGCAAAATCTCTGCAACATGTTTTGTATAGGCATTTTTCCCAGTAAAATACTGTACAACACCCTGTTCCTAAATTTTTGCAGTGAAAACAACATCTCTCTTTCCCATAACTAGGAACTGTGTGATTAGTAGGTTTACAATGTAATAATCAGAACTGATTTCAGGAGGTAAAGAGTATAAAAAGGGATAGTAGTAGGCCATAAATGGGTAGAAAAGTAAAAGAACGAAAAAAAATCTGGAAGAACAACCGAATTAAAAAAGAAAAAAAGCGGTATATGTCAAGATCATGGGGAGCTGGGTCGTATTTTAAGCATTATTGACTAGGGATTCACCTATCATTCCCTTGGTCAGAAATTATTATAAATCTGACTTTCAACATCCGAAAACCTAGAAAGGGCAAAGGCCAAACATAAAAAATGGGCCTTGACTCAATGTCCAGTTTGACATTTCCTATATCTGATCTTCAGTATTGCCAAACAAGTCACAAGTCCTCCCAAAACTAATATATGTGAATGTTCACACTGCTGAAGCTGAAGATGACAAGCACCAGCAGTGCATGAGCCTTCAAAGATCATGATGAATTTTGTTCATTTAGTTTCTAGCAGCTCTTACCAAGAATAAAAAATAATTCAACCTCCCACTCCCAAATCCCAAACAGCTAACCATCAGAATTCCTTGCTTTACCCCCAAGCCTTTTTTTTTCCCACAGAAATAGGAGAGAAAAACATGTAATAAATGCACCATATATTTAAGACATTTCTCACTGACTTCAAGATTTCACCTTGAAGACATCACCTTTAAATGCAGAAGAGATCACTGTAGGCCCAGTTTCTAAGTGTTCACAACTACAGATACTTGCCAGGTTCTCAAAATCCTGAAAGGTTTGAAGGCCCTCTCTCCTTTATTCCCCTTTAAAAACAACAGAATCAAGCGAAGTGACACTCTCTGAGGAGAAGGACCTGGGGTTCCTGGTGGACAACAAGATGTCCATGAGCCAGCAGTGTGCCCTTTTGGCCAAGAAGGCCAATGGTATCCCAGGGTGCATTAAGAAAAGCATTGCCAGCAGGTCAAGGGAAGTGATCCTGCCCCTCTAGTCAGCCCTGGCGAGGCCACATCTGGAGTGCTATGTCCAGTTCTAGGCTTCTCAGTACAAGGGAGATGTGGAGCTACGGGAGCAAGTCCAGTGCAGGGCTACAAAGGTGATTGGGGGACCTGAGCATCTCTCTTAGGAGAATAGACTGAGAGAGTTGGGCCTGTTCAGCCTCAAGAAGAGATGACTGAGAGGGCTCCTCAACATTGTATCTAAAGATGGATGGAGCCAGGCTCTTCTCAGTGGTCACAAGCAATGAGACAAGAGACACTGGGTAGAAACTGATGCACAGGAAGTTCCACCTGAATAGGAGGAAGAGCTTTACTGTGCAGGTGACTGTGCACTGGAAGAGGTTGCCCAGAGAGGTTGTGGAGTCTCCCTCACTGCAGATATTCAAGAACTGTCTGGATGCAATCCCGTGCCATGTGCTCTAGGATGACCCTGCTTGAGCAAGGACATTACACCACATGGCCCACAGTGGTCCCTTCCAGCCTGACCCATTCTGGGATTCTGTGACACTCTAACAGTTGAAGGGCATTTAAAGATGGGACATAGCTCAGTTACTTCAAAATACTGTATTTCTGCACTTAATCTATCAACAGTGTCTGCTTTTAAAAATTAACTACAGCTTACTGAAGAAGTTTTTAGTCAATGATTATTCCATGCAATGTTAGAAAAATCAGTCCTTTTCAAATACATTCAAATTTCAAAGATTTCAACCACATCTAAAAGCAAAACCCTATCAACAGCTTATGAAAGGTTACATATACCTAATGTTGTTTAGTTTCCCCCACCCCAAGATATTCCACACACACACACACACACACACACACACACAGATCATTTTTGCTACTCGTTTTACTCCTTTTCAAGAAGTTACTTTCTCTGTTCAAGTTTTGGTCCAGGGCTGAACGGCACTATATGAGTTCAGAATTTGATTAGGACTTTCTACCAATGGTGTATAATACACATGCAAGTTAAGAGTCACAACCGTATCTAGGCTATCAAATAATTTCAAGTATTTAGTTACATTAAACCTTCAATATCAGTTTCTGGGGGCCCTTGACATCACGATTGCATACAAATACTCCCTGCATACTTCAGTCCCCCATGAAGATGGTAATACTGCAAATATGAGTAAAAATATTGAGAGGCAGGCAAAACCAAAACACAAGCACATAAGAACACTGATTTGGGGCCTGGCATACATTAGGCCTGTCCCCCTAGCTTTCTGTATGTCCACAACGTGCCATCTCAAGTCAGCGGGAATTCCAATCTCAATGAGTGTTGGGGACTGAACATACCTGAGGTTACTACAATACTTTCCCCATGATAAACAGCTGTGCTGAGATGCTATGTAAATTCAAGGCCCTTTACATATATAATTAGAACAGATCTGGCTTACTGTAAACAAGGAGAAAACACTGAAGTGGAATTTAGAAAAAAATTCCACTGTGTAGCTTTCACAACAAAGGTCAAAGTGTTTACAAGTCCAGTCAATATATTACTACCCCTCTAATCCAGAGGATACAATAGCTCCCATAAAAATTACCATAGAGAAATACCACATGTTACCAGCTCAGTTCCCACTGAACCACAAATAAATTTCCTGATTCAAGTCAGTTAGGATCCAGTGCTACACCTATGCAGCTAGACACACTCTATGGTAGAAATCACAGACTCTGTAAAACTCTGTTTAACAGATGGCAAATTTAGCAACAACTTCCTCCAAATTAATAAACAGATGTTTAGACTAGATTACACAGTAACATAGGTGAATGAAGTTACAGACATTTCTCAGTTTGAAATAACACACTTGCAGGAGAACTGATGGTTAAAAAGTTGTTGATACCACTAATCCCTAGGTTTGGATCTTTAATTTTTAGAATTAGTGAGATGAATGAGGACAATTTTTAACCTTCAAAGCTCTGACGACATATTGCCTGAAGACTCAGTAAGTCATTACAGCATGTATATGTTTATATTCATTCTGGATTCAAGGCCTATTCAACACCCTGGACAAAAATGGAGTTTTTGTTCTAGATAGAGTTAGTCTACATCACCATTCTGATGCAAAATGCTGGTTTCCTGGCAAATTCTACTCATGCAGTCATGCAAGCATCACACCATAAATGATGGAATGTGCTAGAATGCTTTTTGATTTACTGCTGCTAAGAGATCTACTGGAAAACATCAACAACCTGACGCAGAACTTGTTTCCTTTGTTGTGCTGCCCTACAAACTTAAATGGTTCATTGAAAAATGCTTCTCTATTAAGTACCAAAATAATACTTAACAGTAGCTAAAAGTGTTAAATTTGGGTTTAAAATAATTTGGGCTTAGGTAATTTTCATGACTACCACAATACTAGCTGAATATGTTGTGAGCAGTTCACACAGATGGATCAAACAGTAATGACTAAGCCATCAGAAAAATATAACACATAGTGGGTGGGCAAGGAATCAACTGCCAAATACACAGGTTCACAAAAGAAGTCCAGACTTCTTTTGTCTTTAATAAGAGATGGTCTACAAAAAAGACTAAAATGCAAATGCTGTGTAACTGGAGAATGTATTAACTTGGATCCTTATGACTCCAACCCATCTTCACTATTAAAAAACAAAGTTTTGAAATTAAATTATTAAATTGACTGTAAAATTAAAATAAAATTTACAAGATCTTTTTAAAGTCTTTTAAAGATGGAGCAGACTGAGTCATTCACTATTTTCCTTAGTTTAATACTTCAGGGGCTAAGTTGCCTCAGAAATTTCATCAAATAATACATTTTCTTACTCATTTTCTTAAGAAAGATTCTGCTCCTGCATTTCAAACTTGAAATTTACCTTTGAGAATATAATAGTAGTGTACCTAAAAGTACAAAGTAGAGAAGAGTTAAAATAGACTTACTTCATAATTATGAATGAAAATAAACCCAAAACAGTTCTATTTTGGCTAAGCCAGTACAGAGGAAAGAAAAGATAGACAATTAACTCTCTACCACAGTGACACTTCTGAGATAAAATCAAACTGTAACTCACTTCAAGCCCAGTGTTCTCTTCATGTTCATAGGTTACACATGATTTATAGTCACCATTTTGTACTTAGCATTCTGGCTTTTCCCATATTGGTAAATACTTTATAACCAAAGCATGTTCATGTTTCAGAAATACCTTTGCTAAAACAGCTAAACATAACTCAAAGTGCTTTAGATCAAAGCAAATTCAAATAAAATGTCCCTCTGCCTCTTTACAGGAGGTAAGGAGAAAAAAAAAAAACAACAAAAAACTGTATATCTGGTGCCTGTATTTCTGTTCTTTCACATTAGAGCTGTTAAGTCTCCTCTTTCAGGTCACGTCTTCCACATAAAAGTGCTAAACTAATGCCGCTTAATGACAAATTAATGTCCATGAATAAAAAATACACCTCTAATAGCATAGAGTAATTTGCCATTACAATATCATCATTGGACATGCCCCTGGTTTAATACGATGTATTTAATTCATAACTTAATGAGTGATATATAAAAAGAGAGAGATGAACCCTGCAATTACATTTATGTGAGTCTGTCACCTTATTTGTAAAACCTTAGAGTCATTTACATTCAAATTAGAACAAATGAGTGATTTCACAAAGTGCAGTGATAAATGACCATTGCTGCACAAGACAGAACTGTATTTCCTGTGAAAACATTAACAGTTTCCTATTATTTGTTAAAAATTACAATGCATATTGCCCAGTGTTGTGTGAATAATGACTTTTTTACTGATTAGGTCAGAAGACTAATATGGAGTAAAAATAAATAATTTTTCTTTTCATTTTTTTCTGATTTTAGCTTGAATTTATCTGCTCAAACTGTTATGGACTCACACTGCCACCTGCTGTCCAGTCCCGGGGAGGGGGCCCTGACTGTTTCATTTCAAGTCAGTTCAGCCATTCTGTCTTCTGGGTGCCGTCTCTTGCAATCAACAAAATTTTCCTCCCAGACTGCTAACTGGGCATGTCACCGAGAATAGCAGCAGATAAGGGCAGCTGCACTACCCATTTACAAATACTTCCATTTTTGGGGTTCATGCATCTGAACTGCCTCAATTAATTAGGAGAATTTAAAGCTAAAGACATTGGAGACCAGGAGGCACAAGGAGAACATAAAACATTAGTATCGATCAGATGGCAATAAAACCAAAGAAGAATTTTGTACACTAAGCATTCTGGGATTCATCAGCCTCTGTTTACAGCTATATAAAAATACTGGAAAGATTCCAGAAGCAGAAGTCTTTCAGGGGCTGTTGGACAGAAAGGTCAGGTAGGGAGGCCACACTGGCTAGAAAGACAACATGAGAAGGGCAGGGAGGGAAACTATGAAGCCAAACAGTTTCTGTGTTCCTATTTAAAATACACACCAAAGCTGCTCTCCCTTCCTGACGGAATCTGCAAAGAGAAGGCAGATATAGCAGTAACAGCCTCTTCCCAACTTGTGACCCCTCCTGCAAGTTTGCTGCAGAGGACTGGCAATGTATATCCATACAACTCGCCAGCCAGCTCAGGAGTTTTAATCTTGCCAGCAATAGTTAACCTAGACATTCCAGCATAATTTTTTTACACATCCATCAGCAGCTTCAATTCACATTGTAGCTAAATAGCAGAAAGTGGGTTACAGTAAGAACAGGATTCAAAGTGACTAGGTATAGTCACTTTGGTATATTTTTACTTTCCTCACTGACACCAACTGAAAAATGGAGAAAACCACTGCCATTTTGTTATTCAGTCCCATTCGAAGCTGGAATCTTAGTGCATTCACATTTCATACATCTGTATCTCTGTAATGTAACAGTATGTTAAAGAGAGTGCAGAGAAAAATTACCAAAGTCATTTTTGAGCTTTTCACAAGAACTTTCCTAATGACTGTCAATAGCTCAATGACAACAGCTGACAAAACATGCTCCTTCAAAAAACAGCAGGCTAGCACAGCAACAAATGGTTGCACAGCGCTTAAAACCAGCAAAATGCAAGGCAATGTTATTTCTGACTACTTTGTATTCTTAGCACTGGAAGGTCACTCCACCATAGGATAAAGTTGGTAGACTCAAGCTTAATGGTAGTGACTAATTCTGGGGGATTGTCGGGTGTGCAGAGTGTGCATGCATGTACTTAGATTAAAAACTCTGTATTAAGTTAAAAAAAGGCAAGCCTGGTTGCTAGATGACCTTTAGATTTTTTTTTCCAGCAGTTTAATTTGCTCCATATGAAAAACCCAGAAGCTAAAATCCCAACTGAGCTGGGGTTTCTAGCAATACAAAGGTGATGCTCTCAATCTCTGGTGTACAAATTAATTAATCTCCAAAGGAGTGTATCTTAGTGAAAGTTGGGATTGTGTCATTGGCACTGTTCCAAATGGAGAAATTGTGTTTAAGAAAAATAAGTAACTTTGAAGCTCTGGCCTCACCACACATATAAACCACACGCACTCCTCCTTTTAATTCCACAGGTAGATTAATTTGTAGCTTCTTCCTTGTAAAAACAGTAACATATTTCACTCTACAACACATTCAAATAGTTTAAAATTAGAAGAAGAAAAGATCCAGATCATTAGGCATCCATACAACATGAAAAAAAATTGTTTTATAATCCCAAATCGACCATTACAGTACTAGGTTAAAAATCAAATGCCCCTACCCAAGACAATTTTCCTGCTTCAAATATTACCAGGAATTACTCCAGGAGGCCTTATTCTATCATTTGCGTGTTGATTAATCTAAGTTTTGCATTCCAGGCCTGATCCCGTCCACTGTCTGCTTTTGTATGCAAGAATCCAGAGCAGTACAATACAGACCCAAGAAAATTCCAGTTGACTGCTGTTGTCCAGTGCTGTGTTTCTTCAGGATCATTGTAATCACTCACCTAAAGAGCTAAAATGCTCTTTTCAGCTTAAATTAGCTCTGTTTAAAGATGCTGTGACTGACATCAGTAGCAAGCAAGCAGATATACCTATGGCGGAGTTCTGTCTACTATAATGAAGTTTCTAAAAGGTAACCAACAACATTTAAAGATGCTGTGACTGACATCAGTAGCAAGCAAGCAGATATACCTATGGCAGAGTTCTGTCTACTATAATGAAGTTTCTAAAAGGTAACCAACAACATTTAAAGATGCTGTGACTGACATCAGTAGCAAGCAAGCAGATATACCTATGGCGGAGTTCTGTCTACTATAATGAAGTTTCTAAAAGGTAACCAACAACATTTACCATTTAGGAGGGAGCATTAATGCACTTAAAACTAATGGGAACACTGGCATCAAACTTTCAAGTTCACTTGACACAAAAACATTTATGATCCCAATAACAATTCTTACCAGTTAGCTCTAGTAGTAACCAGGATCACAGCTCATGTCTACTATACCCAGTGCTCCTAGCTATTGTGGGAATAGGAAATCCTTTCCAACACTGAGTACAAGGACAGTCAGCTAATGCCACATCTAATAAGGTGTTATTGAAACTATACAACTGTCCAACCAATAAATCCAACATAAATGATACCTCAGATTCTGTCCAGTACATAAATTTAACTTGTTCTTCACAAAAGGTGCCTGATCTGGCAGCAGAAAGTTAATAGGATAAATGCCAACTAACATCATGCCACGTGCCACCTCTCAGAAATGAGTATTTTCCTTAGGATAGTTCTGCAACTTCTTAACCCCTCACAACTATCATCTTATTACCTTGAATGTAACTCAGGAAGTACCTCAAACTCCACTGAAAAAAAAATGCTGGACTTCGGAAAATACAGAAAAACCACTTAGCTTTAAGATTTCAAATATGGACAGTCCAATGTCCCAGATCCCTGAATACTAGTGGTAATCAAACTCTGGTTTAAAAACCAATTACTTCCCACACAATACTGAGTTGATGTTGATCAGTAGAAGGAAATGCCATTAAAAACTTGTATTCTCAATAGCATTCCCTCTTTATTAATACTCTTTGCTTGTTGAAATAACTTGCAGTTTGTGGCTCTCTTTGGTACTGAATACACAAAACAGTTGAGGAAAAAGACAAAACTTCTTAGATCTACAATCAGTTATATAACTCAGACTTATTTATGAAACAAACACTTCTATGTTCTGAATAAATGATTTAACATGTTTACTCTCTTGTATAAGAATAAAGTTGTCATATATCCTTCAGAAAAACATTTACAAGCTTTAAAGTGCAAAATAAGTCATCAACAACACACCACCTAATATCGTGTTCTCCACAGCTGCATTTAAGAAGTCCACTCTCAGATGTACAACATACTCAATGCCTTCAGCTAAGCTTTCTCTTGCCTTCTCCACCATTATAGGACAAATACGGTCCACTGGAACTCGACAGACTAAAACTTTCAAAAGGTAAAGAAGATATTCAGATAACCTATTCCCATTAAATTTCCAAGTCTGGCTGTTGGCTGCAGCATTCTGCGTTAGCCTCCTTTGAAAGATCTCAGCCAAAACTGACAGTCAACCTGAGCTGGAGGAGGAACTCAGAAAATAAGAATCTTGGAGAGCTGGATGTGCTCTCTGCAAGCAAATGCTGTGTGCTTGATCACAGACCTTAGTGCAATTCAAGGTACACAAAGTTCAAGTCTTTAGCTTAGCTTTCACACACCTACATAACACCAACACAGCTCAGAAAAATCACATTGCCTTACCGTTTGTTCAGCTTGAAACAGATGTGTGAGCTTACAAGCCTTGTTTCAATGTTTAATGTACCTGAGAATTATGCAGATGACATAAGATTCATGAATATGCATGTGTCTCAAATAAAATACATCAGCATTCTTTGAAAGTCCCTCTCTACAAATGAAACTAAAAACAAAAGCCCCAAACAGCAGAGGTTGTGGAGTAATCATAATTCAAGATATGACTGAGGTGGGGGGAGAAGTCTGCACAACACAAAGCTGGAATTAAGACCTCAAGTAGGGAATATTTGGGCATTTTTCTTGTTTGCAAATACAGAAAATATGAACAATAGCTATTTTAAAATAAAAATTAGTAAATTATCAATCCAAAATGAGCATGAGTTTCAAATGAGAATATCGAATCAACATTAGATGCCACAGAACATTTGATAATGAGAAGTTTATAGATGATAAAATGCATTTAATAAACTATAAGTGTTGTCAGAAATCTCCACTGCATCACGCTATCATAAATGTCTTAGAGATTGATATTACCTAATTGAGGGTGGGGAGAATGTTCCTTTCCTTTTTTCTGTTGTTCCTTTGATTGAGAATTCTTAAAAAAATTGCCATAAATGCAATTCAAACAATTTGTAACAGAAACCTTTTTGGGATTCATCAACCAATTAAAGTCTTCTAAGCCGTTTGGTCTATGACAAAGAGGATCTCTCTTATAGTCAAAATAACATCTTGTTTATTTTGAGACAACCGAGAGGAAATTCCTTAAAGACCAGTGAACATGCAGCGTTGGCTGCAAATTAATGTGTGCCCAGTGCACTACAAATAATTTTTGACAGTTAGACACTTTGACAATCATCTTAGATAAATCAGATCAGAACAGTCTTCTTTGGAACCTCACAGACTACCAATATGCCTTGAAAAAGATATGTGTATGGGTGATGCCAATTGCATTTGTAGCAAAAAAATCCTCCTTATTGAAATCCATGGAACCATTACAGGCCCTAGATAAAAGTATCAAGAAAAGATGAAACTGTTCAAGACAGTTCCAATAAAATGACAAGCTGGAACATCTACAGAGAGAGGAGAGCTTGAACGAGTGTTTACAATAAAAGCAGCACTCATATGGGAAAAGCCTGGTCTAATCCAAACATTTAAAGACAATCCTAACAAGTTAAAACTCTGTGTCATCGTTACACAACATTAAATGACAGCTAGATCCCACATACTATATTTCCTGAATTTATGCTAATTTAAGCTAAGTTCATGAAATCTGAACAACTCCAAACAGGAAGAAAGAAAATCACTAGCATTGGAAATAAAGAACTCTAGCACACTCAAATTCATCAGAAAGAAGAGAAAGGGCAAGCACTAATCTCTTTCCAGCATCTGTATCACAGCATGTGGGGTGACAAGCACCCCAGTTATCAACTGCAGCAAGGGTAAGTGGCTTTAAAGAAGACTTCCTTAACTACTTTGATTTTATTTTCAGATAGTACTAAAATAAAGCAAGAAACATTTTTTAAAGTCATTCAATAATATGTAGAAAAAACAGGTACTTGATATAATTAGTTTGGACCCTGAAAGATATCACAGTCTTAATGTGCAGTACCTTCTTGGCCTCTGTTAAAAAGGCTTACACAATCACTCAGGGCTGATTACTTGTATGGACTGCAACACTACAGAACAAAAAAGACAGGTAAATTCAAACTATGATCTAATCAGACTGGAAATCTGTCTATGTATACGCCTTGTTGAGGTGAACCAGGTTAAAAAATACCAGAAAAAGAGTAAAATACAGCCTAGAATCCAATATGATATAAGCTATAGCCATCCCACCGCTCTCTGTCTTCCAACACACATACTCCTCCTTTTTCCCTGCCTCTCATCCCCTACCTTATTCCCTACCTCCATTACTAAAAATCCAGACACTGAGCCCCACTTCCTCCTAATTTTTACACCAGTGTAGCTCCAGTTATCCAACCCTGGCGTACTACTCAGAGTACAACAGTGCTATTTCACATCTTTTACACATCTTACAGCAACTGCAGACGACAGAGTTGTGGTTTCTATGACTCATGAAGGACATGGTTCTCTTCTAAATTATAGAAGGAGAAAAAACATGCAAATAAATACGCATGAGACAAACTGCATCTAAAGACATAAGAGCAACAGAAAAAGTATTAGCAGGAGAGGAATTAAAACACTTCTGCTTCTTTTGCAAGTTATCATTCTATGGTTGGACTTGATCTTAAAGGTCTTTTTCAACATAAAGGATTCTACGATTGTCATCTCCAGAGAATTTTTCTGGGTCTGTTAATTATAGAATAATTTAGAAGCAATGTTTATTCACTCCAGAGTGGTTTTCTTGTGGAGGTAGTGTAATTTTGGGATTGATTTGTTTTGTTTTGGGAGATTTTTAATTCATTATGAATCTCTTCCTAAGTAGCTGACTATGGCTTGCACATCAAGGACGAGACCCAAAGCACTGCTAATCGTACAGTTGTCCGCCTTTCCCCTGCAGTGGCCTCAGGATTAAAAGTATTAAGATAGTGCTGAGAGAAGAGCTACAAATACCACAAACTTCGTAGTTAGCACAAGGATTTATGCTAAGCATATACCTGCTCTTCTCCTACAGTTCTCTCATATCCCCTCTCACCAGCACAATACCCAGCTTCTTCCCTACTTTTCAATATTTTCCCTAGATTCTTTGCTGCAATATTCTCTTTGGTTCAATTTCTGACAAACACAGAACCACATCATCAGCAGAGGCATACTCCCACTGACTGATTTGTTAGGGGGCCATTAAATACAGGGTATAATGTTAGATTTGTATCTTCTTTTTCATTACAGTAGCTCCTTCCTGTGCCTGCCTGACAACTGGTAGGCCAAATGGTTTTGTGGCTTATTTAGCATCTCACAGTTCTTATTTCTCAAACCAACCATCTTTCCCATTACAATTCGTGTCTATTTTCTCAGAAAAATTAAATCCCTCCTTACATTCCTGAAAAAAAAATGAATTGCATAAGTCTACCAGCTCCTCTAACTTTCTAATCAATTTATAATGTACAAATTAATACTGTCTTATTATCTGAACATACATTTTGAAGGGTTTTATAAGGCTAACACTTCTCCATAAGACACAGAGCCTTCAAGTACTTCCTGAAGTTCTTACCACGAGATCCTGCCTGCCCCCGGTACTCAGTAGCTCAGCGTGCTGCCAAGCACACTCAGACTGTTCAAAGGCAGTTACACTGTTGGAAGGCAAGTTCATACTAAGAGGACTGTGCTGATGTGCATTTCCATGCCCACCTGTTGCCCAGAAGCAGCTAACACAACCTATTTCAGAAACCGTACTGAAAAATTACCAAGAAAAATAAACAGTTCTGTAGAATTGCTATTGCTATTTTATTTTTATAAGGTTTTTCATAGTTACACATCAAAGCTGTGTTCTTGCTATAAGTCATCACAGAAAATTAGTTTACTGCACTCAAATTTTTTGTTTCATAAAGATATCAGCATTATGGGCATGAGGCTAGTTGAGAATAAGGGGCCATTACAATAAGCCCTATCCCTTCAGAGGTAGTAGTGCCCTGGGATACATATCAAAATCTGTTGTGAACACTTATGCATCTGAATTCTTCATAATACTCATGATCCCAAAAGGGAAATAACTAGCATTTGGTAAACTGAGGCAGAAGAAAGCATTCTTGCTTTCAGGAATAAACAAAATGTATGGAAGGAGAAAGCATCTCCCACAAACTGAAACCCAAATTACACTCAAAAATCCTGAAATCCACTTTTTGCCATTTAGGTTACACCAGGCATTGTACTGATACTCTCCTAATGAAATTAGACTTCTAATAAAAGTGTACCAAACAGAAATGGCTGTTTAGGCCAAGAAGCCTCACCTCAATGAGATAGTGAGAACATAAACTGAGAAGCTCCAGCAGCTGCAAATGACTCCCAGCTGCCAGGACGTCCTGTATCACCCCTGGTTCCAAGAGGATCTGTAAAGAAGAAAATGGAAGGTTTGTCATCTGGAACTCAGAGTACTTGTAGAAAACAGTAAGGGCTTTTGTTATTTCAGACATTTGAGTCAACATAAAGAACAGAAAGAGTACAATTAAGCATATAGAGAAGTCTTTGCAGGATGGGGACAGTGTCTAAAGTTCATCTGAATTGCCCAAAGGATTTTTAAGCTTTTTTTTTTTCCTGTGACAGTCCATAAGCCACATTACCCTCTAAATATTTTGAAACTAAATGCATGCTGTTTATTTAAGAGGGAGACTTTTCAAAATAACAGAACCTCCTTTTGTTATCTACATACTTGGATGCATCCATATATACTGATGAATCAGGCCAACAGAACTGACTCAGAAGTCTCCACTATTAGTATTATTCATGCGTATTAAAAACATACAGACTAGGAACACCCTTCCTATTCTGCATGGTACCACTTTATAATTTTCCTAACCACTGTCTTCATTTTACAGAGCAGGGCTCTGAAAGCACAGTGAACATGCTGCTGGGGAAGTGCCGGAAAGGGCTTAGAAACCAAGACTGATTATTCAGTCAGTTGCTCACATGAATCTCCTACTCATTTCAATTAAAATCATGTAGAGGCAGCAGTAAGGATAATTGGACCACAGCTGCTAGACTGCTGTCTTGGGGTCAGCTTGTTAGAGCATCCCTTTTGGGAAACAAAAAAGTCTTTGGGAATAAAGACACTGGTCAACTTCTTATTAGCAATCGCACTATAAACTATATAAACTAAAATTATTTAAGTAGTGCAATATCCAACAAAAATCAGAAATCCATAAGAAAAATTAATTTTTCAAAGATGCTCGCTTTATTCAGTTTTATCCTTGTATTTCCTCTGGCAACTTTGGTTTCACACCACATGAGGTCAGTGTCTCACTGCTCCACAGTAAAGCTTTTTTTCAGATCCTTTTTCTTCTGCCCACATGATTCAGTTTTATCTCACAGCATCAACTGTATACCTCAAATACAGTAGAATAAGGAAGAAGGCAAACAAAAGGAAAGACACTCATCTGCATCTTTTGTAGTTTAACTATTTTTGAGGGAAAATGAAAAATGTGTATGCATTTCTTCAAGCAAAACCACAAAATATCTCCAACACAACGGATATATAAGGAGAGAAGGGGCCTGATCCTTGTTTATACCGAAAAATCCTTGTTTATAGCAAGAACTCATTTATACTGAGTTCTGGGAGTATATGACATGCTTAAAGCTTGTGCAAATCATCATATATATATTAATACCAGGTTTTAACTGAATATTATATGTAATTTACATACTATACAAAAGTTCTTCATCAAGCCAGAAAGACATGTAAGGATCTTAATGTAAATGAGAATCAGCCCCAGCACCATCCAGGTTTTTGGTTGGTGCTACTGAGGTTGCTTAGCATGATGAGAAAAATATGGAAAAATAGAACAGATTTCAGTCACAAAAATATCTCCAACAGGTATGGATATTGAAAAAAAAAAAAAAGAAGCAGCGCTGTCAAGTATGTTCAAGTGAGAACTCAAGGTCAGACTGACAAAACAAGCTGGTACAGATCTTGCAGTGTATGTTATTCAGACATGAGCTACACTGAGAAAGTTGCCATCTTGATGGTGTGTTACTTACTAAGTGCCAGCCACCAGTTTTGCATTGTAAAAGACACAATATGAAGAGAATCAGAACCCCAAGCACATTAGTACCTTGTAGGTGTAGACAAACTATATTTAACTCTGATAGTATTAATTTATTTTAAAGCTACAGCAATCAGTTTATAAATAATACTGGTAGCACTTTGAGATGAGAAGTAGGACAAGAGACAAGAAGGGTGACTGGCTACTGTCTAGAGGTGATTTGCACAAACTCAGTAACAAAAGTGTATTTCAAGATGGCAGACATATTTCTTACATGCTCTTCCATTTCTTACAGCTTTCCTATACCATGGAAGATTTATTGTGCTGAGAAAACATATTCATCTTTGAGTTTCCCAAGGTAATTGAGGAAAGTCTAGTTTATCCCTTAAAAAAACTTTGCCATAAATGGAACTACCTCAACTTTTATTCAGTAATCACTTGGGGATATGCAAAAATACTAGTTCATCTATGCTAAACATTCACCAGAAGCAAACTGCATGCTGGGGAAATCCACAAGAAACAGAAAACAATAAAAAGGAAGAAAATATTGCAAACCTTCCTTCTACCGAAACTGGGGTGATTCAAAATTATTCCACACCTCTCAGCTTCTATACAATAATAAAATGACTTGATTTTTATTAATTACCAGCATAGTTGTTTATATGTTATTCGGGCCATCCATATTAACATAAATGAATATTAACATAAATGCAGTTAAATACCACCACATGCACACCACAAGTACACACAGTAAGGAAATATGTAATGTCATGTCAGAAAATTCTAGAAAGTAAACGATATGGAATTTAACATAGAAAACAAGAAAAAATATCTAAGATTCCTGCCCCTTTGATGAAAAAGAAAATTCCTTCTTGACTTCACTTGCAGTGATCAGCATTTAAAACGAGACAGGCATCTAACAAAAGTATTACTTTTTTTTGCCTGATGGAGATCTTTCTGTGTGCTTGAGAGCAATCAAAACCCTTAACTTTTCTTTTAAAGTAATTTAGACTGCATTTCACTCTCAACCAGACAGCACTTTTGCCTGTCTCCCTGTTCATTCATGCTTCAGTTGAATTCTAAGCTCCTTGCACATTGACAAATTCTGCTTCAAAAAAGTGAGTTGGGAAAGAATGTTCTAGTTCCCTGCAGGCAACAGTCCAAAGCCCTGGCATGTAATGTTTGGTAGCACTCGTTACAAAATCCAGATGTCTCATTAGCCAATACCAGAAGGAATCACAACCAGCATCCTCTGATATATGTTATAATATTTTTCCAGAAAACTAAATGAAAATTTGTGTTAAATGCACACCATATACATTGTAAAATCATGGAATATTTCAAGTTGGAATATCATCTAGTCTTATGTCTCTGCTCCATGTTTCTCCTAAACCACATGACTAAGAGTGGCACTCCTTGTACTCTGACAAGCTTGGTGCCATGACCACTTCTCTGGGGAGCCTGTTCCAGTGATCTACCACCCTTTCAGTGAAGAACCTTTTCCTAATGTCCAGCCTGATCTTTCCCTGACATAGCTTCATACCACTAATGAAGTAAATACCACTATTAGAAGTAAACAGGATTTGAATAAGCAAGACTCCAAGCAAATTCACTATTTTTTGGCGAAGGTGTTTCATTACTTTAATCACTTTCAGCTCTAGAAAGGCTGTCTTGTCCCTAGCTTAATTTCTGTCCACAGCAAATAACATGGAACATTTAACTTTCTGTAAAATAAACTTCATAAAGTGAGTTAATTAAGCTTTGTATTATTCTAAGCCTTCTGGGCAATCTGTAGCTAAACTGTGAACCTAATGCCTAGCAGCTATAACCTAGTGTTAAGCACAGAAACGAGATTATCCTCCTGATATAAGTGAAAAAGGAAACGCCCCTATCTAAGTATCAAATTTTTACCTTTGGCTTTGAAATTGCATTGAAAAAGGATGTTAAGTATTTACAGTAGTACACAGACCTGTTGTATTCAGGTATCCATGACTTTGGCATTCTGTCCCCAGTAGTAAAGAAGGAGAGTTTAAGTCACATTTGCGAGGGACAGCAGGTGGTTTAACTGATTCATTTCACTCAAAAGGCAGCCAGTGGAACTGCTAAGCACAGGATACTGAAGGCCACTTACCCAAGAAAATCAACCATCACAATACACCTTTGCAACACACCTCCATCCACAAGAGAGATAGAGAGGATTAACACAGTAAGAGGTGCTAAGATATTGATAGCTATTTTCCCCGATCTTAACTAAAAATGGTAGGTGAAATACTTGTTGATCACTAGAAAAACTGTCAATATCAAATGAAGGGAGGAACTGATGAGAAATGAAAGCAAGATTCTATAAAGGAATCAAAGCAATTATCAGGAGAAATTGTTGTACTTGAAAACATTTATTTGTACTATTTGTTTACCATCTGAGAAGATCTTTCATTCTTTCATGTTTTGGTCTTTTTGGGTTTTTTTGTTAAAGAAATAACTAATGAAAGTACAATTTCACAAAGAAGCTGTAAGCTTTGACAATTCAGAATAATTTTATAACTTTATGACAACAATTTAATTTCTATTAATACAGAAACAAAATATCATAGTTTAGGAAAAAAAACCAAAACAACCAAAAAGAAAAGAGACCAGCCAGTTAGGAAAACAGCAAAACTTGGCATTATGCCCTAATAAAAGCTACTGTTTTGCTGTGCTGTCTTTGGAAAGTAATTTTCTCCCAAAATAATTTCCTGTTTATGATGCAGCAAAGTAAGGACAGTGATTACTTGCTTTTATAATGTGTTTTGAGGTCCTTAAATAAAATTCTATCTAAATGCAAAATATTTCCATTACCATAGATTAAAGACATATGATAAAACATAGTTACCAAGAAGAAAGATCCAAGTCTGGAGCATTTCAGTATGCATAGGACTCCAACTGTGTGTTTGTATTTTTGTTGAATTAGGATCATCCACTGGAAATTAAAGCCAGTGCTCTTGTGACTTGCCAGCCAACTACACTGGCCTATTTGGGGGCTATCCCATTCCTCCAAATAAGATTGTGTCTCTTGCTAACAGAAGGGTTGAAATTTAAAAAAAATAGTCAAAAAGAAAAGAACAATGCCCATGACTCTCTAACACAGTGGTTAAGACTCTTAGTTGGACAGAAAGAATTGTGAGCTCCAAACTCTGCACCAATAACTGCTTCTCTACATTAATAATCTAAAATACATAGTTCCTATATTGGATTGTACTTCATGTATCTCCCTTCCAATGCAAATCTAAGACTTGGAAAAGGCAGGGCAAGTAATCTACTCACTGAGGCTCTGGCCTGGTCTTACTGCTACCAGCTGTGAAGCAGAAGAGAGAAGGACCTTAAAGCCCTTTTATGAAGAAAGGATATGGCAACTACAACAGGAAAATTGTAGCCTATCAATCAATTTTGATTATGGAATTATATGGTATAATGCCTATGGTCAAGATGAAACATATTTAAGACTTTTTTTTACCAAAGATTTCATTATTAGAGGATTACTGAGAACCTATATGCATAGAACAAAATAGAATTCTGCTGCCATTCCTTTCATTAGTTTTACCTATTTGAACACCAAATTTCCTTCTTTGTGATGATTAAGGACCATAGTAATGGATTAACTCAGTTGGAATTATGGTATTATTTGTATTTGAGTTTTAAAACTTTTTTCTTCTGAACAATCAGGTTTCCCTTACGAACAAAATATTTCCAACAGTAATTATGATAAGGCACCGTCTGCCTAAGTGGACAGGAAGACCAAGTTTTTATTTTAAGTCCACAGGCACATTTAGAATTAACAAAATAGAGTCAAGGATGACAGAGTTTAATTTCAGATTTCAGTGTTATCCTAAAAATTAAATTTCTTAATTTTGATAACTTTCAAAAACTGCAGGCCATTGTGTGCAATATTAAATATTTCCACCAGATGTCTCCAATATATTATTTTTCACAGAAAGCTGCATTCAATTTGATGTGTAGCATCTCAAACGTAAGTTCAGCATATTAAAGAAATAAAGAGAAGAAAGCTGCAACTAATTACGTATCTTCTTAGACATGGACACTTAAGGAATTCCACAGCGTTACCTAGAGAAACATCCATTTTTTTTGACCAACATTTTGGCCAAATAAATAAAAGAAACTAAATAGAGTTCATGGGTTTCACTTTTAAGAGGTATTTCAGATCATGTCTTGATACCTACATTTTCAGAGCAATATAAAATTGTATTTGGCATGAGTGAGTTTTGGGCTACTGACCAATATTTTATTTTTTAAATCAGAAACAGTTTGCAAACCAAACCAAAGATGACTGTCTTCAGAACTCTCTCTGATGTAAGCATCCAGTAATCCAGTTTATTAATAGCCTTTGTGGATTACTCCCACTCACTACCTTGAAATGCTCACCCAGATTTTGTCAGCCTGAGTCAGTACATAAGCAATGCTCAAAACATACAAACCCAGTGCCAGAAGAGAATTTCAAGGCCTAAAGCAAAAAAGCAATACTGCTAATTCTCAGACCCACATTATCACTTGAGTTATGCTTCAAAGGCACCTTTATAAGAAAACTCCTGCAGAATACTTCTCATTTCTCTGTTCATCAAAGTAGCGCTTGGTGTACCTGAGAGACAGGACAGAGTAAACTTCACCTTATAATCACTTATATGTATGAGCAACTGCACATACATGCACATCTATATTTAACTTAAGAACCCCATTCATTTATTCAAAGTAGATTATGCCTGAAAATGAAAGACTCAAAAGACTATAAAAGAACCAAGGACAGAAGGCGCATATTATTTGCTAGGGAGCTGGGAATATTATCCTGGAAGCAATGTGCAGTTGCTTGTTGGGTTACATAAAAGCCATATCCATTCTTTCAAAGGTTGTCAATGTATTTTACACAGGTTTATTAGACTATGAGTTTTGCTGAAAGATGGCGAATATATCTAATCCCAACAGACAGGATGGGTCAGACAGAAATCAAATATAACCCATCCTCTCAAAAGATACTTCTAACAAGAGTTCTCCCTTCAGAATAATCAACCTATAATTTAAAGTTACTAAAAAGGTTATACAGGTGCTTACCATTCCAATTTTTATCAAAACTTTCAACTGAAACAACGAAAAACATACCAATGACAAGTCATGTACTGAGATCTTCAGCTAATTCACTAATGTAGTATGGCATCTCTATCTATCACTTATATAAAAGAAATCTTTCAATAAATTCTGTTTTCCATAACAGCAGAAACACAGAAATTCAAGTGCTAAACTATAACTGTTGTGTGGGCTGGTGACAAAAATAGATCCTTTAAAACAGGTAGGTTTTTTTTTCCTTATTCCTATTTAGTTTCTTTGTAAAAAAAAAAAACCAAACAAAAACCCAAGAAAACCCTAACCAAGCAATCAAACAAACAAACAAAAAAACAAAACAAAAAAAGCAAAACCAAACAACGAAAAGACCCATATAAGGCCATATACTCAATCCACAGCATAGAAGCAGATGCCTTAAATTTATATAA
Source organism: Lepidothrix coronata (assembly GCF_001604755.1). Taxonomy (NCBI): domain Eukaryota; kingdom Metazoa; phylum Chordata; class Aves; order Passeriformes; family Pipridae; genus Lepidothrix; species Lepidothrix coronata. The sequence goes on along the minus strand of NW_016690250.1, from coordinate 308,506 downwards.
CTCAACAGCTCTTCCAGAATAACGCAATATGGATTTAAGCTTTCAGTTCTGAAATTAACTAATAAAGATCACTAATACATCAGTGGACTCAACTGTCGTACCAATATTCCAAAAATAGTTTGATTATCTGGAGTTTTAGAATCCAAAAGAGCACATAGCAAGGTGTTCTGAGCTCACTACTCATGAACTCTGAATTGAGATGAAGTCACACAGCAATGCTCTCAAACCATGCAGTGCAGAGATATGCCAAGGGGCAAAGGGAAAAGGACCATCACTCTGCATTTTCTGAAGTGATATAATGTGATATCTAACCTGTGGTCATAGTGTCACAACAAAAATGTATAGTACCTATAAGCATTTACAAAGATACTTGAACTGCATCTGTCCAGAAAGTAAGAGCCTATTTTTCTCCTCAATTGTATAATTTTTCAAACACAGTAGAGTTTATAAATATTTTTTACTAGGAAAACACCTTTCTTTACATATAATTTAGCATGCAGAATCAACTCATATTAAGATTTTATGAACAGTCAGGTAACCACAAAAAGGGAATACAAATCCTACATGGTTCACTACCTGGCAATGATGCACATAAGTGGTGTTTTTATTAAACAATCCTTCTAAAGAAAAAAATCCATCACAGTATACAAACATTAAGATCTGTTGAATCAAAATACCTTGTACTGGGTAGTGCAGAAGAAAAATAATTTCTAGTACTTCTGAAAAGGACATACTCAGTTTTTATTGCAGTTGCTTTCAACTGTGTTTCTTACTTTGAAGAACTGTACAATACCTGTCCAGTATATGCAAAGTCCAGGGCTTGTTTTAAACCAAGGCTTGTGACACCATGTAAATTCACCTCATCGGCTTCACTTTCAACCATGCAGAGACTAAACATTGCCTATTGAAAAAAGAGAAACGTTATTAACCAATTTTGGATAAGAAATCTAAATAGCAACACACCTGAGAGCTAGAATGAGATCTATATCAAGGTTTCAATATTAACATTACAGCAATCAATCCTTCAACTGAGTCCTTTTATCAATAAAGAAATACAAAAACTTATTCTGGAAAAACTGAAACAAATCCCTTTGGTCCATGTATATATACTTCTTAACTAAATAATTCTGGTGAAATCAATGGGAACAGTCACACAATAAGGTATAATTCAATAAAAAAAGATAACTGGACTCTGGGAAAAAATAATCTACACAAGCACCACTAGAAATAATATTTATGTATAATATCATTATATATAAGAAGGAGCAATAAACCATACACAATTACTTGTTAGAGAAAAAGGGGTAGTTAACATACCATCTTTTATAAACAATCCTTTCCAAATAAGCATCTCACACCAGAATCTGAACAATATAATACTCTAGCTATTGAATGAAGAGGAAGGATGGAGATGCAGCCACCTAAACTTACAACCTCCCCTTACTTTCTATTGCCCCAGTTTCTCAGATCATAAAACCTAAAGTGAAGATAGGCAAGGTGCTACGGAGCATCCCTGAAAATAACACTGAGGAGAGCAACTGTCATTTTATCAAGCCTCATTTTCCAGATGATTTGTCTTCAGTGCCTCCCTGGACTGAAGCAACCCTAATCAGCCTCTGAATCCTTGTGAGAATCTTTTTCTTCTCATCTCTGTTAAACTTCTTTGCCCGTCACTCTTTCCTCCCGGCCTGCACTCCCGCTACAGTAGCCCTACTTACCACTTCTTCCCTCCTTATCAGTCCCATTCTCCATTCTTTGCCACTCCCCCATACTTTTTTAACAAAATACACCACTCCAAATCTTTAAACAGTAAACTGTGAACAAGTAAACTGAATAGTTCTACCATCTGTCATTGCTAAAGAAAGTCTAAATTTATCCCCAATAGGTTTTGTGCCAAACTTAATGTCTCTACTGTGGCTGCCAAACTTCACACTGGAGAACTTGAGTTACAAAGCACTTCTCATGAACATAACCTTCTCTCTATACTCTGGCTGATACCTGCAGAAGCTGAGACAGTCAACAAGCACCGCTGAATTTAAAGGAAAAAAAATAAGCTCTACCCCCTCTAACTCTTTAGCACAGATGACCTATAAAGGTCCCTTCCGACCCAAATTATTCCATGATTCACCTACACTCAGGTGGCTTCACGAACCAAATGCTTCCTGCAATACTTCCATCATTAAAACACTATAATTTGGCATAAATCTCTTGCCTGGAAATCATCCAGTATAAGCAAGAGTGATATTTATCACACACTCCTCAACAGAAAAAAAGTGACAAATAGTTTAAAAGGTTTATCAAACAAATGTAGAAGACACAATGTAGATAGAAAAAAAAAATCTAGTGAGTTCAGACACTTTTCTAATCCATTAAAAATGTCATCATAGTTAGATATTTTGTTGTCATTTAGATGTATCAAATGAGCTCTAATAGGTACTGTGAGGCTTCAGAGCTTGCCAGGAGCTGCAAAGTACCCATCAGCCACCTATTCCTTGCAAAAGGAGACTTGCAGCTGGTGTCTTGAAGAGATAAGCTTCTCTTAGAAATTCACTACTAAACAAACTTTTTGGATAATATTGGTTTCTGAATTTCTGAATAATGAGCATAAAATATCAAAGCAACACCTGTCTTCACAGGGGTAGATTTGCACACCTTCTGTACACTCAATTCCATCACAGACTGCCTGCAGAAACACTGGAAATGCTCAGTGATACAAGATGCTCTGCATTCTCCAACTATGCTACAGTAATAGTCTGTACACTATCGACTTGTACATAGGAACCATGAAAAGACAGTGTGGTTACTAATACAGATTTTATTCTGATCAAGAGATGATGTTCCACACTATGAGTTAAGTTTAACAGAGAAACAGAGAAACACTTAACTGAATCTCATCTGTAGATCAGGCATCATTTCTATATGACCTCTTCTGTGTAGACTTACTAACTTTATGTTTAGGAGATTATTTTAACGCAGGTTCCAACACTGTCTTTACACAAGCTTTATTACTACACCTAACAGGAAACGCAGAAGGATCAGGCCACTAGCTCAGTCACTGTTCATAATCATCCAGAGCGTTTAACAAACACAGCCTCCAGAAGAGCTCTGATCCTTGCCAACTAGCATTCTCCCAGGCAATGCCCAGATTATGGTCCTGGGGATAACTCAAGCCATAGCTGTTCCAAACAGGCAGCCTAGATAAAGCCAGCCCGTTTGCAGATGTTTAGCCATATTGTCACAAGTCATGCTATGCCAGTCCCTTTCAGGGCCAGAAAACAAGCCCTCATTCACCTTATTTTCCACTACAGACATAGGGTGCAACGGGCTATCAGAACTGCAGCTGCCAGTAAGCAACAAGACTACGGCTTTGCACAGAATTATAGAATGGTATGGTGTATTAGGGAGGGTTCAAAACCATACTGAAACCAAGACCAAACCCAAAACCAAGACCAAAACCAAACTTGAAACCAAGACACCGTTAAAAGCTTAACAAAAACCAATATTTATTACCAAGAGGTGGCCAACAAAATGAACAAACCCAAAAGGGAGGGAGGAGGAGAGAAATAAGCCCCCAGCACGACCTCCCCAGTTACCCAGCTGTTGCCCATAAAGTTATCTTACCGACCTAGCATGCCTATAAGTACCCATGGCAGAAGCTGCATCCTTGGAGAGTCAGTAAGTTTACAAACTGGCAGGCGTCCCCGCCAAAAGGCAACGTTATCCTTGGCGTGAAGTTAGCTCTCCTGCAAGAAAGCGCTATCTGCTTTTTATAAAATTAATTGAGTGGCCACAACCTCCCAGGTGTGGCCAGCACTGCCCAGCCAGAGGCCCTCAGTCCCACCTCCCAGTTATGTAAGTGCATCTCTTCTGCGCACGCGTGGCTTTCCCTGTGCCTGCGTACTGCACTCAGGGGGGTCTTTTCCAAATGAGTCTGGGGGTGTCCTTCATCCTCCTCCTCCTCAATCTCTCCTTCGAGCGACCTTGAAGGACAACTAGCCAATCACAGAATACCAATTAAAACAGCTTATACAAGAAGCTCTCTTCAAGGACAACTTTCCCGTTTATCAGTGCTTGTTTTCCCATAACTTGGCAAGGGAAAGAGCAAAGTTTTCACAGGTGGCAGGGCCAAAGTATCAAAAGTATCAGCATAAATAAAAAGACCAAAAGTATCAGCATAAATTCACCCTGGTACATATGGATTGAAAGGGATTGTAAAGATCATTTAGTTCCAACTCCCTGCTGTAGGCAGAGACACTTTCCACTAGACTAGCTGAAAGCCCCATCACACCTGGCCTTAAACACTTCTCTGAGCAACCTGTTCCAGTGCCTCACCACCCTCACAGTAAAGAATTTCTTCTCAACGTCTAACCTAAACCTACCCTCTTTCAGTTAAACTGAAAGCCTTCCCTCTTGTTCTATCACTACATGCCCTTGTCAAAAGTCCCTCTCCAGCTTTCTTGTAGGCTCTGTCTACATAACAGAAGGCCACAATTAGGTCACCCCAAAGCCTTTTATTTGCAGGCTGAGCAAACGTAATTCTCTCAGCCTTTCTTCATATGAGAGGTGCTCCATCCCTCTGATCAACCTGGTGGTCCTCTTCTGGACTCGCTCCAACAGGTCAGTGTCCTTCCCATGCTGGGGAGCCCAGAGCTGGATGCAGCACTATAGGTGGGGTCTCACCAGAGCAGAGTAGAGGGGCAGAATCACCTCCCTCATCCTGCTGGCCACACTGCTTTTGATGCAGACCAGGACACAATGGCCTTTATGGGCTGCAAGTGCACATTGCTGGCTCATGTTCAGCTGCTCTTCCACCTCAGCAGGGCTGCTCTACATCTGTTCATCTCCCATCCTGTATTGAAACCAGGGCTTGAAACAGGTGCATCATCTTGCACTTGCTCTAGTTAAACCTCATGAGATGCTCTGGGCCCACTCCTCAAGATTGTCCAGGCCCCTCTGGATGGCATCCTATCACTCAGGTGTGTCAACTGCAGCACTCAGCTCGGTGTCATCTGCAAATTTCCCAAGGCTGCACTCGATCCCTCTATCTGTGTCATTGATGAAGATATTAAATAACACTGGTCTCCATATGGACCCCTGAGAGACACTACTCGTCACTGATGTCCATCAAGGACTCTGAGCCATTGACTCACTGTCTTATCCATCCAGCAGTCCACTCACTGAATCCATCTCCTTCTACTTTAGAGAGAATGATGTTGTGGGGGACCATGTCAAAGGCTTTACAGAAGTTCAGATAGATGACATCTGTAGCCCTTCCCTTGTCCACTGAGGTAGTCATTCCATCGTAGATGTGATGCCATCTGCTATTCAGACTTCATTTTCTCAAATAATACCCTCAAGTATTCTATGAAGATTTTTGATACTAAGTATGAACTACACCTATTTTCAGGAGGCAAGGCCAAAGAATCAGATTGAAAGATAAGGTCTGCAATGGTCCTCAGACAGTTCACATTCAGCTGAACTGGATTAGCCTTCAGGAAAGTAGTCCGCCACTTAGATGAACTTAGTACTGCTCAGTGATCCATACTGCCTTCACCAGCAGGCAAATTTCCTTCTCAGCCTTGTAGTTTTAAGGTTTAATCCAGCATGAAAAAAATCTGTTCTAACAGGCAGAAATTGAATTCAAACTCAGTTTTTAATTTGCTCTACGGTACTTGAATATTGTAGTTTTAACTGTAAAAAAATGTGAATCATTAAATCATAGTTTGAGACTTCACCAATACCTGGAGAATGAGTTATGGTTGGGCTGTCAAACTCTAATTTAAGATGCATCTCTGAAAACACTCTGAGGTTTTGTGAGCTTAAATAGCATTTAAGCTCAGTCATGCTTTTAATGCAAGGCTAGTAGCCTACTTTATTTTTCCCCTGGGTATGTTAAAAACAAGGCAATAAGAAAAATGTCTCAGGTGGATGCAGAAGTAACAAGACAGGAAAAACAAAGTAAATACAAAATATTTGGACAAGTGCACAATTATAAGTCAAATTTACCAGAAAAGTTACCAAATTTGGTTAAGCATGAAATCTTAATCATGTTAGTTATTGACTTCATTTGACAATGCCATTATACTTTATTTTAAAACATTTCCACTTGGACAAAATAAAATCTCTTTGAAAATGGCTCATTTCCCCTTCAAGACCTTCATGAGAGCGGGCAGTACAAATTGCCAATGTTAACCAAAGATTCCTTTTATAATAAAACCCAGTGATGTAACGACTTATCTTTTCTTCCAGTTCCTTTAAACATCCAGATCTTGTTCTGCCATCCAATCGTATAATTAGCCAACGTTGTGGTAAATAAATTGATTCTTTAAATTCTGTTATTTCAGTTAAGATTTTACATAAGTAAAGCAAATCCCTCAATGAAAAGTAAATACAATCCACTTGCCATTCTGTGGCAGCTGCTCCAAAATTCAAGTCTCAACATGCTGTCACAAATGGATATATTGTATTTGTAGAATTCCACCTGAGGTCACCCTTGTTTCAGATGCTACAAATTTGGATGGCCTTAGTTTTGTGGTGCTCACTGACACTTTATTAGCTCCTCTTTTTGGAGGAAGGGAGGAATCAACCCTCCATTCTTCTTCTAATCTTGGGCTGAATCAGAAACAAAGCTACAGAACTATACCCAAAGGAAAAAGAAAACAAAACACACAATTCTTGGATAAAAATATTCAAACAAAAAAAAATTCTCAGACTCTTGAAAACTTGACTTTAAAGTAATGTGGCAAGTTGGTGGGCATTTAATACAGAGCGCACTTGTAGTTTCACAACTTTGCCCTCAGCAGCCAAAGGTACCTTTATAAAATGTTTTCTTCTGCAAACACAGAACACAAAAGACAAGAGCTCAGAACTGAGTGGCACAAAACCACAGGGTGTAGAGGCCCAGATGTGATGAGATCTGATGTAACCAGGCAGAGGAGCCCAAGTAAAAGATGCTTAGCACAGTCTTTGTGTCTAACTTCCCATGCTCAGCATTGCAACATGCTGTTGCTTAGCTTTCAAAAGCAAAATGCAAGACAGCTGTAAAATACTATCAAATTAGAATAATGTATTACTGTTCAAATGTCTGGATACATTGATTTTATCAGTCAGGCAGCACTGCAGTAATATATATATAGACTCCTTCACAACATATAACTGGAAGAACAGGCACCAGGGTAACAGACACATAAGATGATATTCAAATTCCCCAAAATACAAATTGCTCACTGTTACAATGGTGAGATCCAGAATTGATCCTTGCCTTTGAGTTATTTTCTTACTTACTCCGATGTTCCATACCCATGAGAGTAATGAGCTTTTCCTCATTTGAACATATCAGTCTTACAGCCATGTCAGTCACAGCAAACAGTAAATCACAAAACAACTTAAACCAAGTTGTAGGATAGTTTACACAAGCAAACTGTCAGTGAATTCCACCCAGCCTAGTGGCCTTTTAAAGGCAAGAAACAGAACCAAAACATACACAGTGTCAGGAGACAGGAAAACGGATATAAAAAGAACAAATGATTATGCTGTCAAAAAAATGCAGCGACTGAAATCCTAAGTAACTTACTGCTATGAGCTGGAATTCTTATTATTGAACTTCTATAAGTTTTCTGCTGAAAGTTTTGAAAAAACTTAATATTTGAACACTGAGGTAACCACTGGATTCTAATTTAAATCTGCATAAAACTAGTTTAACGCTTAAGAGATATTTAAGGGAATTATTAAAATCATTAAATGACCAATAATATGATACATTGGGTAAGTACCAAGTAGAAGGAAAATTGGTAAAATACCTGGAAACTTGAGAGAAAATGAAAGGAAATTGTCATCAGGGCCTGCAATGACAGTATCTGAAGTTAGGTAGCTGTATAACAAAAGTAAGTAAAAGTGTTTTATATCACTAGATAGACAGATCAATAGATAGAAATAGGCATGTTTAGACTCCAAGATAGAGACATTAGTGGGATAAGGTATTCTTTTTTACTCTGACTGTAAAAGAAGTCTAAACACTTAGCTTAGCCTAGATGCTTAAAACAGGCGAAAACTTTAATCTTAAGAGTAAAGGGTTGAGCAAACTGAGGAATTAAAGTTGAAGAGATGTGTGAACTGTGTCTTTTGTGTGTATTCATTTTACAAGGACAGAAGAACTTCCTGAAGATGTTGAATGAAAGCTACAATGACAGCAATAATAATCTTAGAAATGTTTGCACCTGTAAGTTTGGTTCTTGCACACAGTAATTTGTCACAGGAAGCAAAGTTTTCTCTTACTTTTCTCAACTCGCATGAAGTCATTTCTAGATTAAAAATCCTTAGGTGAGTGGCTCTTTAAAGAAAAAAATTATAGATTGCAAATGATGAGAGGCTGAATCCACACAAAATGCCTTCAGTTTGCCTATCTTGATCTTCTTATGCTCATCCATTACTTCAACTACATCAGCCACCAGTCAGCTTTTCTGATATGTTCCAAATGGGAGATGAGCAAATAAATGACTATTTAAATTACTGCCTTCAAGAAATACCCTGACTCTTCGAGGAGTAAAGTACATGGTTCCAGCGCGTAGTAGTAACATCTAAAGTATCTCCAAGTTCCCTCAGCAAGATTGTGAACAGATATTCATCATTATCCATTTTTGTTTGATTCAATTTTAAATGCAACTTTCAAAAGGAATCTAAACTTTCAAAAACCAGCAAGTAAGCTGAGCTTACTACAGCAATACAGTAACCCAAACAGCAACATTTCCAAATTTCCTCCCTCTGTTTTCTCAAACATTACCTTAGTAATTACCAACAGCCCTAGATCCAAGTCCACCACAACACAAAATGAACATTTGGAACTCCCCAACAATGCATAGCTTTAACCTTCATAAACTCTTGTTCAACGTCAGACTTAAGAGCAGGCAGCAAGCACAATATTAAAGGTCTGGGATACTTTAGAATCACCTCCATAAAAAGCTGCATTCACATGATGTTCATAGAGTTTCAGCAAGGCCAAGCTTGTTTTACAAAATACAGTGCAAATACCTCAACTCAGTCCATCTCGCCCCTTGGCTTAGCCTGCCATCTTTCATCCTCAACTGACTGGCAGTGGAAAGCTTTCGCAACTGATGTGCAAGAGCCTGCCTTTACCTTCAGCTGTTGTTCTTGGGTGGTTGTCCAGGAATATAACACATTCTCTACTGTAAAGTGCAGAAGCATTTTCTGCACTTCCTCACAATCACTACCAGATAAGGAGAGTGGAAAGTTGGCACAGGGTGAACCAGCATTCTTGTAATTCCTTTCATTGCACCACAGGCAAAGAGACAAACACCCAGGAAGTCAAGATGAACTAAGAGCAAGTTAAGTTCAGTGCACGTGAGCTTTCTCACCTCTAAGTCACCACAGAGCTCTGTATTAAAAACTCACTCCTACTTTTCCTTCTTATTATCAACTATATTGTAAGCACCCTGGTCAAATGTTATGGGGGAAAAAAAAATTTTACCATAAATTAAAATAGATTATTTTATTTTTTAAAATTAAGATTTTTTTTTTTATTTCATGTGTAATTTTCAGCCTGTGAGAAATATTACTGGCATCAATGGAAGAGCTCAGTCATGCACTCTTTCTGATTTGGGATCTAAACTTATCTGTATACAGGTCACTCAAACTTCTAAGTATCCAGTCCTGAGATTATCTATTTGGACTATAAACTTTTTCATGACAAAACATTACACTTTGCAGTTTGTATTAAAAATAGCAATTCCCTGTTTGTGTAACAGTAGTATTAAATAAATAAAACATAATCTATTTAATCTACTTTGTTGCATTACTCCTGAATTAACCTTTAGGTTTTCTTAACTTCATGTTAAGAAAATATAATCCTTCATTGTGTAAGCAATATAATTTTTTCTTTCTTCTTTTCACCTACTGCAACAAAAAAGAAAATATTCAGAATGTATGAATAGGAGTCAAAATACTGCTTAGACAGATAACAATGTCCACATTAAATATCAACTGTGTTCTAGATGTGCAATGTATACTTATCCAAATAACCAATTTAATATGTGAATGTTTCTTTACAGCATGTAAAAATGTGCTTTGTTCTTCTCATAACTAGCTTTGTTTCCCTCCCAATTTAAGCCTATCTATCCTAAATCAATCATCAGCCACGTCCTCTGGAGTCTCTTGCACACTGAAAAACATATCCATCAATACCAATTGCGTGAAGCATGATTAAGAGGCTCATTACATGATTCTTCTGAAAAAGTTCTATATAAATTCCCAGAGAAAATGTCACATAACATCAGTCACTGATAACTGAGCCTGCAGTAACTCATCTGCCCAATGAAGTCTACCTAAATATTGGTTTTAAGCATATACCAAGCAACTAAAACGAATCCTATAAAACGAAAAGGTCAGCTATCATTCATAGTTTAAGAGAATATATAGTTAAAGCAAAAACTGTGCAGCAAATTATACAATTTCATTCCCAGTACTTAAGAGACACATATTACTGTTAGCAAAGCAAATTTCACTGAACCTTTGGTGTTGCTTTTAGTATGTCAATGTCAGACAGTGATACATAATTACACAGCCCTGAATAAGTAATGAAAATTGAAGTAAAAACTAGGTTTAGAGAACCTAAGGATGTAATATTTTTTCCTGATTGTATAGTGGGTATTCCACCAAAAACAAAGTAATTTTCTTTATTGTAACAAGGCACAGGGTCTTCGTTTCAAGTCAAAATAAAAACTTAAAAGTAAATTTTTTTTAAAAAGTATTTGTTGCTAATAAGTTATATCCTTGTTTAAACCTTCATTAAATGTAATTCATGTTTGCACAGTCACTTTAATAGTGTAATGTGTCTTCCCCAAATCTCTGCTTAGATGTATGAACATAAATTAAGACACGTGGAAAAAGGAAGACTGTATCATGCTACTGCTAATGAGTTGCTGAGTCATCACTAAAAAGACCTATTTCAAAATTTGTTCAAGTAGTATTATAGAAACAAAATAATTCTACAATTTCCATGTGCAAACCTGTATTGGAATAAAAAAAATTAACTGAACTACTACTGCTACAGTAACCTTGTTAATTCCAATATTTTAAAATTAATAAGTCATTGCAGGTGGTCCTGAATATCAAATTACTTTTTATTTTATGGCAGAAGCAAGAAAACTGAATTGTAAGAACAGTGCCATGCAAAGCACTGCATAACACTCCAGTAACATACAGTCTGTCCTAACAACAGTCACTCATAAGCAGGCCTGCCTTTTGGAAAATAAAGGAAGCAGCATAACTAAAACTAGATTTTTTTTTTCCAGCATTTCCAGTCAAGCACAGAAAAGGATGAGTCACATTTGCAAATTTTGGCTTAAATTGCTTTAATGCTTCCCAATGAATGCATAAGCCTATTGTTCACGTCCTTTGATGATTTTAGCAAGTGATATCAAAAGCAAGCCCAAAATAAAATTGGAATAAAAGTCACTTAGCTCTTGAACTAGCATTTTAACTATCACAATACATTTCACTCACAGAGACAAAGCTTCCTGTAATTTTTTTTTCCCCTAGGAAAAACCTTGATCAAAGCTTGGACACCTGTAAGGGACTTATTTTTAAAAACATACTTTATACAATACCATCGAGACAAGTTCCCAGCTCAGTTCATACAAACTCCAACCAAATAGTTGTACAGCAAGGCTTAATCTACCAGAACTTGAGCAACAATCTTAGTCGTTATTATAATTAGCTTCCTAAGAAGCCATTTATAATGTGATGTGAATGTCATTAGACACTGACATCCAAATGTTCCAAGCAATAATAAACTGTGGCAATTACTTCCATTCTGCATCATAACTCGAAAGCCATACTTATTATGTGAGGAATCTGATGCTGAAATTTTAAATGGTTCATTTTATGAAGGTTTGCACTAGATACCTTTCATATCTGGCCAATTTTATGAGAGTTTGAACTATACAACCTTCGCATCCTTTAAAACAATCCTATTTTCCATTATAATTATAAATCTTGCTGTCCATTAAGAATACAGCACAATTTTGCTGAAGTATGGCCCTTAATTCCCATCCCCATATTTATTAAACTGTTTTATACAAAGGCAAAGTAATAAAACCAGGTATTTTTCTTTGGTTTGTTCATATCCTCTACTGATAAAAACCTAAAAAAGTAAACAAGCACTAACAATTTGCAAAATAAAAGAATGACTTGACTAACCAAGCTTGTGTTAATGTTGCAGTCATCTGTCACAGTAGTCTTCAGCAGCAGCTGTGCTCTACCCTCCATCAGCTATCTCCTCTGGAACAAATGCCTCTATAAAACCATCTCTTCATTTTATTTTTAGTAGTCTGCATTTGACCATGCTCATTTATCCTTTGCCTTTTCCTTCAGCTCTAACAAACAAAACCCTTCCAAACTAACAGACCACGATGATATTCATTTAATTATTCCCTCAAATTCTATAGACCTACTCCTTGGTTGAAATCTAACCCTGACAAGGTACATGATTAAGTGCCAGGTATGAGAGCTTCTGAAAATACAGATGGACACTTCGAAAGGTGTCCTAACATTCTGTAATTTTTATATAAAATGGTCTTTGTGTACATTTGTTGCCTATTCACATAGCTGGTACCCCGTGGCCCTGGGAGGCCAAGTTATTTCATCAGTAGCTGAGAATGTTGCACATGTCCAAGGAGATGCTAATTTCTAATTTGGTTTTGGCATACACACACAAAAAAACATAATTGTTTTTATACATATTAAAGGAATAGATGCAACCTAATGGTGAAGAGTAAGCTTTTGACAGAGGCCTTTAAATGCCTGGAAGGGAAACTAAGCAGGAGAGAAAAGAGGAGAGATCTTTGCCTGAATAAGTGACTGAATACATAAAATGGTGAGCAAGAAGAGACGGGGACAGTTTTCGCAGGGAGTCATGATCCCAGTGGAGCACCTCAGTGTGGACTCTTTAACATACTAGAGAACTGGAAAAGGGCAAGAGCAGTGCAGCTAGAAAGTCCATTGAGGCTTTGGTAGTAAAGGCCTGGGCAGAGAGTGATAAACTGTGATAAACCAAGGATTGTATTAGATAAGCAGTTGGCTTCTAAAATGGTGGCTATAAAAATTAGCATGAGTTTAACAAAAAATCATCCCTGCGCTTAGCAATAGTACCAAAAAAAAAAAAAAAGAAGGTAATCGAAACTTAGAAATTCTTAGGCAAGAGAGAACAAAACAGAAATCAACCCTATGCCCATGCAGAAATCTACGTTTTGCCTATTGCATATAAGTCTTTTACCCTCACCTCACAAAACATATACTAGACCTGGAAAAGCTTCAGAGGAGAGCAACGAGCTTTATCAAGCATCCTGCACAGCTTCCATTTGACCAGCTGTATCAGGGATGTTGATACTTTTGGTCTGTGTTTGGCCCAGCCACCTGTGAGAGTGTACCCTTTCCCCACCAAGGTATGATCAAACAAGCACTGATAAAATGAGAACTTTTTCCTTGGAGGGAGACTCTTGTATAAATATATTTAATTGGTGTTCTACGATTGGCTAATCGCCTTTCAAGGTTACTTGAAGGAGAGATTGAGGAGGATGAAGTAAACCCACCGACTCAATTAAGAAAGACCCCTGAGGCATACTTGGCATGCGGGTGGGGAATTCCAAAGTACCCACACATGCGCAGAAGTAATGCCACTTGCATAACCAGGGGGTGGGACTGAGAGCCTCTAGCTGGGCGGTGCTGGCCACACCTGTCTACGTAGACGTAATCAGTTAATTGTATAAAAAGCAGATAGCTCATTTTTGGAGGGAGCTTGCTTCACACGAAGGACCACATTGTCTTTAGCGGGGACACCTGCTATGTGTGAGCCTGCCAACCCTCTGAAAAACAGAGCTGCTGCAGAGAAGCATTTTTGGCATTCAGAGTTGGTAAGATAACCTCATAAATGACACCTGAGTGAGTAGGGTGTCATATTCCCTCATTGTTTTCTCTTTCTCTTGTTTAGTTTGGTCACTTCTTTGTAATAAATATTGGTGTTTTGTTGAGCTTTCAATGGTGTTTGGTTTCAAACTCGGCATCCTTCAAACTCTGTCTATTACGCTAGTATCTGATTAAGTTAAAAAATTCCAGCCTGGAAAAGAGGTGATTCAATGCCATGAGAAGAATACCGAGGAACCAATGGTTACCTTTTCCAATAGAAGAACTAGAAGGAATCAAGTAAACTGCTTGAAATCAGACTGAGAATAAACAAAAGCAGATCTTGACACAAAAGGCAGTCAGCCATGCTGTACAGAGGATGAGAAATCTTACAGAGGCTCTAGGGGAAAGAAGATAAAAGCTTAGAAGAGAGACCTATTTAGGATTGCTGAATAGACAGGTATCACACCCTGCTCCGGAAATGCCCCTGATCTGAAAACAGCTGGGGAATTCTCAAGGACATGCCACATACACTTAGCCTGGATTTACTCTTTTTCACCACACATGACAAAAAGCTGCTGCTAAAGCCAATGATCCAACGCAGTGTGGCCGTTCTTATGTTCTCACCCAAAGATGTTAAGGGCGTCTCCCTCTTTTGAGGCATTACCTATCAGCAAGTAGATTGAGAGGCAGTTTTGCTCATTCATCAGTCACACATTAGGTCAAACAGTAAGAGTGGATTGAGACTTAGAGAAGTTTTTGATGTCTAATATTTGAAAACTGGCTGAATCAGGCAGATTAATTCATCACAAAGAGAGGCAACCAGCAGCATTTACAAAGCTTTTCAGCACAGTCAAATGCAGAGGTTCCACTGCTTAAATCCCACCCTTTACTAGATGAAGGCCTACAGCGACATGAATTCAACTTGCCAATAGTATATTTCAGTCTACTAAAATGAAGCTATTAACAAGGTGTAAAAAAATAGCACTGTTGACAACGAAAGAACTGAAGAATTTACTTAAAGAAAGCTATCTCCTCTAAACTTCAAAAGAGCATGATGTACTACACAAAAGAAAAAGGTATGTGCATTGTGATAGGCTTCTTATACAAACAAAGGAGAATGGAATACTCCCCGAGGGAGTATTGAGGAAGCACTACTTGACACTGTAAGGAGAAAATCTGTGCAGCCAAAGCTCAACCGGAGTTGAGGCTGCCAGAAATCTTGGCGACAATGAAGAGTTTTTTCAAATACACTAATGCCAACAGGCAGTGTAGAAGTATCTTCAGCCTGTTACAGGATGAGGATGGTCACCTCACAAACAAGCACAGACACAAGGCAGAGATGTTTAACGCTTTCTTTGCCTCTGTTTTCAACACGGATGATGGACCAGGAGGGTCTCAGTGCCCTGAGCTGGAGGACCATAACAGCAAGAACAATCACTCACAGTCAACCCTGAAATTGTGTCAGATCTGCTGCTCCAGCTGGATCCCTACAATTCTGTGGGACCTGATGGGATTAGCTGAAGAATCTTCAAAGAGCTGGCTGATGTCATCATGAAAACACTTTCAATGATTTTTGAGTCGTCTTGGGAATCTGGAGAGGTCTCAGCTGACTGGAAGCTGGCAAATGTTGCCCTAATTTTCAAGAAGGGCAAGAAGGAGGACCCCAGAAACCACAGCCCTGTCAGTCTCACTTCAGGACCCGGTAAAGTTATGGAGAAAATTATTCTGGGAAGTATGGAAAAACATCTGAAAGACAACACTGTCATCAGTCACAGCCAGCACAGCTTCATGAGAGGGAAGTCCTGCTTATCCAAGCTGATTTCCTTCTACGACAAGATAACCCACCTAGTTGATCAAGGGAAGCCAGTTGATGTCATCTTTTCAGAGTTCAGTAAAGCTTTTGATACTGTCTCCAACAGGATCCTTCTGGACAAAATGTCCAGCACACAGCTGGATAAACACATCATGGGGTGGGTGAACAATTGGCTCACGGGTCAAGCACAGAGGGTAATAGTGAATGGGGTAACATCAGACTGATGACCTGTCACTAGTGGGGTTCCACAGGGCTCCATTTTGGGCCCCGTGCTCTTCAACATCTTCATAAATTACTTGGATGCAGGACTGGAAGAGATACTAAGCAAGTTTGCAGATAACACAAAACTGGGAGGAGCTGTTGACTCCCTTGAAGGAAGGGAGGCCCTGCAGAGAGACCTCGACAAATTAGAGGACGGGGCAATCTCCAATAACGAAGTTCAACAAGGGAAAGTGCCAGATTCTGCACTGGAATGGCACAACCCTGGATGTACATCCAGACTGGGGAATGAGATGCTGGAAAGCAGTGCCATGGAAAGGGACCTGGGGGTCCTGGTTGATGGCAAGTTGAAGATGAGTCAGCAGTGCCCTGGCAGCCAGGAGGGCCAACCGTGTCCTGGGGGGCATCAGGCAAAGTACTGCCATTCGGTCGAGGAGTGGATTGTCCCGCTCTGCTCTGCACTGCTGTGGCCTTACCTGGAATACTGTGTGCAGTTTTGGGCACCACAATATAAGAAAGATATTAAGCTATTAGAGTGTCCACAGGAGGGTAATGAAAATGATGAAGGGCCTTGAGGGGAAGCCCTATGAGGAGCGGCTGAGATCACTTGGTCTGTTCAGTCTGCAGAAGACTGAGGGCAGACCTCACTGCAGTTACAACTTCCTCACAAGGGGAAGAGGAGGGACAGACACTGATCTCTTCTCTGTGGTGACCAGTGACAGAACTTGAGGGAATGGCCTGAAATTGTGTCAGGGGAGGTTTAGGTTGGATATTAAAAATGGTTCTTCGCCCAGAGGGTGGTTGGGTGCTGGAACAGGGTCCCCTGGGAAATGATCACAGCTTCAAGCTGACAGAGTTGAAGAAGCGCTTGGATGATACTCTCAGGCACAGGGTGTGACTCTTGGGGATGTTCCTGTGCAGGGCTAAGGATTGGACTTGATGATCCTCTGTGATTCTGACTGTACAACTGAAGAGATGACAGATGATATTTTAAGAGCGTTAAAACTTCATAACACCAACTATATGTACAGTGAAACCAGTGGATTGTGGTTTTACCTCTTCACCACTCATCTCTTTTGTTGGATACTTCTCGTGTTATTAAAATGGTATGTGGGTCCTAGTCACTGAAGCTAAAAGTGATATGCTGCCCAAGTAATTCCCTTGGGTGTTTTTAGCTTCACTACACCCACAGAATAATTTTAAATTTTCCTGAGGTTGTGTAGGAAGATAGTGTCAGACACTACAAGAGATAGAAGAGTGTCTACTTTGTCCAACAATGTTCTGAAACATCAGACCTCTTCAACAGACTATAGGGACTGCAAAGAAAACAGGTATGAAACACTTCTCTGCCACAGGCCTGCCCCAATAAACTGGCTTTCCATTGGCAAACACTTAGCAACACAGAAACTACAGCTGAGCCCAGCCCAACTTCAGAACACCTGAAGGTGCTGCTATGGCAGCACTGCAAAATTAAACTGAGGTAGCCAGGAGTGAGCAAAGAAGATTGTAAAGAAAATCGGCAACTACAACAACATAGCTGCAATGATTCCTTTCTGTCTCGGTATTAAACTGAGAAAACACATCAACTGAACAGTAGCCAAACACCACATGTTGTTATCACACTAGTCTAATTTGAGACAGTGAGCCACAGTCTCCAATGGCCTATTTCATTAACTGCAGAATTGATTCTGCCATACTTAACCACAATGCACTTAATTACCATACAGGCACTTCAAAAAATGAAAAGGAAAAAAAAAAAATCAAGATGATATGACACCACATTGTCTACCACCCAACACTGGCACAATTGCAATGAATTCATTTATGAACTATAAGAACTGCAACAGAAACATATTTACTAGGACAGCATAACAACTTTTGGGAATTTGAACACAGAATTCAGAAAAGAGAAGATCCTTCTAAATGCTTTTGATAACACCCACACTCCTGAGCTCTGGGAATTCTGCCTGCAGCAAACAAAAACTGCTTAAGAGCCTCACAGAATAAAAACCCATTAGTTGCAAAGATAAGGATGAACAAAGTAAAATTAACCAGATCCACTTCCTTACTTTGTTCATTTTGAAAGAATATTATTTATTTTAAAATCTTTAATACATTTGCAAACCATTTTTGTATATACTCCAGAAGTAAAAAAACAGTTTGTTCAGATAAATATTACACAAGACACTTCACACCTGCCCATGCTATATTACTTCCAAGGCTTTGATTAAATTTAGTCAAAGTACTGAAGTGCTTATATCAAACAATATTTTAAGAAGTAAAGAAATGTGCAGCTTTCTTCACACTCAACTGTAACTAGGTTATTGAATAATAAGTAGAAAAACTCTAATTTGTATTTAGACATTTATGTTATGCTAGTAGTATAACTTATATTTTTTTCCCCAGGCCTCCTCTTAATTTAAGCAAGTTTCTTTTTTTTCTAATGGGAAGCAAACAGCATTGAGTTCTCATTCTCAATAGGTGGTGTATAAGTAACATGTTCACAGCACTAGACACCACTGTGAATCTTCAAATACCTTGTGCATTGTTGGCATCACTCAGATCCATGTGTTGGCACATTTGGCTGATTTCATGTGTAGGAGAGTTTAAAAACAATGCTAAACAGTTAGACAGCATGCCAAAATAGCCCTCAGATTTCTTACAGCATCACTCTATAGTAGTGAACATTACAAACTCAATAATCTCAAGCCTGAAACCACTACTAAGACTATATTCCTTCCCAAGTTTGCAGTTAGCATTTTTACATAGGAAGAATGCACTAACAAACAAAAAACACAAGAGAGATTAAACAGAGAATTAAGGAGGAAATTTTTATCTTAATACTAAGCATATTTAATAGAGACATCTTTATTAAAGTTCTTATACAAGAATACTGTTGGTGTGACAGTAAATGAGAATATTCTACAGACACAATATTCTGAAGTTTTGTAGAGCAATTGGAAACTGCTTCTGAATTAAGGGCTTCGACAATGGAGAACGGCATAGGACAATATGAAATTAATTGGTTAAAAGTCTTAAGACTTCTCAGATTGTGGGCAAGAATGTTAAGAGTAAGAAGATGGCAAGGTTGTATAAGTAAATGAGAGATGCCACATAGCTGGGATATTACTCGTTTTGCATAAATCATGATGGTAGCAGAAAGGGAGCTTGGTATTTCATGGAAAATGTTTCAGTTGTCATATAAGTTATCAGTGAGAGCAAAAGATGCAAGGAATCATAGCAGGGTGCATGGTTTGCCAACTCTGGAATGTTCATCTGACATCTCTACAATTGTACTGTCATATTTCCAAACAACTAGTTTGGGAAAAACCTGTGTACTGCTTGTAAGGATTCAAGCAAGAGGGTCAAGGAAAAACAAGCCTATTGGTGAGCCTGACTCTTAGTACAAAAATTCTTCTTCTAGTGCTCAAGCTAGAAAGTTAGTCTGTTGGTTACAGAATCACAGAATCCTTAGGGTTGGAAGGGACCTCTGGAGATCATCTCGTCCAATCCCCCTGCCAAGACAGGGTCACCTAGAGTAGGTAACACAGGAAGAGAATGTGTATAGGTGGGTTTTCAATGACACCAGAGACGGAGACCCCACAACTTCCCTGGGTAACGTGTTCCAGTGCTCTGCCACCCTCAATGTAAAGAAGTTCTTCCTCATACTGAGGTGGAACTTCTTGTGTTTTAGTTTATGGCCATTGCTCCTTGTCTTGTTGTTCAGGAAGTTCAGAAACAGCCGTACCTATCCATATGTGGCTCGGGTGTAGGGAAGGTCCGCAGCTAGAACTAGTGTTTGTTTAGAAGAGTAGAGCTCATTTGGTCCTATGGGAAGAGATTTCTAAAGGTTATCTGGACAGACAATTTCTAAGTAGCATCACTTTCAGGGTACAATAGTATGGAAAATATTGTTTTTTAGTAGATATGCATCAATGATAAAATACTGAAAGACAAAATCACATTATACTGCAAAAGCAGCAGCTAATTCTGATTTCTCAACTAGGTCTTTAGATCTATCCCTAAGATATATTAGGGAGAGCCTTTTCCTCTTTATGAATATAACAAGATTTGAAAGCCATTTGCATCATAGTCTTTCACACCTCAGGCATTTGTTCATAAAAATTAATTCTCTAACGTTATCAAGAAACAATGCAATATACTGTAAAATATGAACAATCAGCAATGTTGTGTGCAAGGGAGGAAACTATCTGTCAACAGGCAGGAAAGGTAATACAGAAAACCCTGGAAAAGAAACTGTTTAAGAATCAACTGAGACAGTCAGTAGTACAAAGTCTGTATGCAGAATTATAATCTACTAGTTCACTTCAGATAAGAAAAACTCTTCTAAGAATTGAGCATGCTTATTGTGGAAAAAAAATCAGAATATTATTGACACTTTAAAATCTATTCCAGATAGTTGATATAATTTTGTTCATCCATATTAGATGGAAAATCTGAATCTTTTTGAGAAAGATCAAAGTCCTGCAACTATAAACCTACTCAAATGAAAAGTAACAAAGAAAGGAGTTGTTCTGACTGAAAAACCAATCCATTTTGTACAAGAAAATCTTGAGGTTATATAATCACCTGCCAACACTGTAAAATCCTACCAATGAAGTCATGAAATAACACTTCATTTTGGTCCCAGAGGGGAAAAAAGCAGAAGAATGTTTTAATTTGAAATGACTTGGCTTGCTAGAGTTATCACAATGCACTCATACTAACTCAACTGCCTTGTCTCAGTGCAATAGATTGAGACAAATGGCAAATTAGAGTATGTCAATACAGAAAAGTTTACCTAGAATGCTGTTTGTTGCTTAAAAAAGAACCCATAAAAATACATATGTTACTATTCTTTATTATATTCTCTTAGGGTGTGGAGATAACTACTATATTCCTTAGCACATTCAGAAAGAAGAGGTCACGTAGGAGCAGAAGACAAATTAAAACACCCAATTTTCAAGTGTCTAATCTTGCAATTTAACTCTGTATTTTCAATGTGGTCTTTGTATCCAATTTCCTAAGGTTTTGCTTTGTTTTGTTTTTTTTTTAAAGAAAAAACCCACAACATTTTGGTGTACAAATGTGGCAAATTCCCAAACCAGGAGATACGCTTAGAATTTAAACTCCAGTGTTTCTTTACAGCTGGAACTACAAGACAACTGGAAGAATGGATGGCAGGCTGGCCCTTAAGTATTTTGCTGAAGCTCAGGACTCCAGCTTGTTTTAGAAAAGCAAAAGATTTTACTCCAGACTATAACCTCAAAGAAAATTTGATAAGGGAACCCCTGTTTAACCTTCTCCATCCACTTTTCCCCACACAATGGCTCCACTTCCCTCAGTCTGTAACATGGTAAACATTTAGTTATCCTTCTAAAGCATTAACAAACTTTTCTTTGCAATAAAAGAAAGACAGAAGCGGCAATTTGAAAAAAATACGTTGCTTCAGAGAACACAACAATTTAAGAAGTAGCTCCATCTAAATCAAAGCAGACACAGAACAAAACTGCAGAAAACTGTAAAAGTACTCCATAGAAAGCACATGTCCAGTCTCTTGTAGAAGCTGCTTTACAATAGCAGCAAAAAAAAGAAAAAAAATTATTCATTCTGACAGAGACATGTAGAATTGAACGTATATCTGGAGACCCAGAAAAGACTGTAGTAGGTTGACTGTGGTTGGATACCAGGCACCCACCAAAGCTGCTCTATCAGTCCCCTCCACAGGTGGAACGGGGGAGAGAAAATACAGTGAAAGGTTCATGAGTTAAGGACTCGGCAAGATCACTCACCAAATACCATCACAGGAAAAACAAACTCAAATTGGGGATATTAACCGAATTTTATTACTAACAAAATCAGAGCAGGATAATGAGAAATAAAATAAATACTAAAAAACATCTTCCCCCAGCCCCCCATTCAGTTCTGAGTTCTACCTCCTTCCCCTGAGCAGTGCAGGAAGATGGGAGTGGGGGTTATGGTCAGTTCATCCCATGTTTGTGCTGCTGCTTCAACCTCAGGGAGAGGAGTCCTTCCCCTGCTCCAAGGTGGGGTCCTTCCCACAGAAGACAGTTCTCCACAAACTTCTCCAATGCGAGTCCACCCCACAGGCAACATTCTTCACTAACTGCAGCAACATGGGTCACTGTTCCATGAGGTGCAGTCCTTCAGGCACAGCCTGCTCCACACTGGGTCCCCCACAGGGCCACAAGTCCTACTAGGAAAACATGCTCCAGCGTGGGCTCCTCTCCCCAGGTTTGCAGGTCCCTGCCAGGATTGATCCTCCCAGCATGGATTTCCCATGGATTCACAGCCCTCTTTCAGGCATTCACCTGCTCCAGCATGGATCTCCTCTAGAGGCTGCAGGTGAATCTCTACACCCGAACTGACCTCCATGGTCTACAAGGGCACAGCTGCTTCACCATGGTCTTCATCACAGGCTGCAGGGGAACCTCAGTTCTGGAGTCTGGAGCACTCCTCCCCCTCCTTCTCCACTGACCTTGGTGTCTGCAGAGTTGTTCCTCTCACACATTCTCACTCTGCTCTTCTCCGGCTGCAATTGCATCTGTGCAGTAACTTTTTTTCCCTTCTTAAATATGTTATCCCAGATACCTGCTCTGATTGGTTCAGCCTTGGCCTGCAGCAGATCCATCCTGGAACTACCTGACATTGGCTCTGCCAGACATGGGGGAAGCTTCTGGCAGCTTCTCACAGGAGCCACCCATGCTACCAAAACCCAGCCACCCAAACCCAATACACCTGTGAGATCATAAGAATCAGATGAGAGCCTCTCCAGATAGAGCTGAAAGTAGGCTGGGATATTAATCAAATCTATGAGCTGTAGAAACCAGAAGCTATGGTAGGGAAGTTGTTTGTGTCAGACTGATATATAGTTGGGTCATCTCAGTTTTATTCAAGGCAACTCCAACATCTGATGTTCCTAGAATCCTGTTCACTGCCGTTCTGCGCTTATATCTCAAAAAAAAGCAGTGAAAGGTAAGTTTCACATGACAATGAGTTTTTAATAAATGACTTCAGTGTTAGAAAATCTGCAAGTTTCACCCAAGAATTCCTCCAGGAAAATCCAGGAAAAATTTAGGTTAAAATAATGTAATATTAAGAGCTAATTTTGAAGCATGTGAGTCTAGTCTTTATGACCATTTGAGAGAGATCTGGCACTCAGATGGTCATTAATTTAATTCTAAATAAATCTTCTATCCTCTTTTATCATACTCTGGAAACATGCATTTCTTTTCACTGACTCTGAATGAAGTTTGGCATCATTCTCCTAAATCTTAAAAAATTAATACCTGACTAGCTCAAAATCCCCCTAGATATAAAAAGATCAATAATCTCAGGTTAAATACAAAACATTATTACTTTTTAATCAACTCTTGTGTTTTCCAAATTATTAGAATCAGGAACACAGTGTATAGTAAATTTTTTGCCATCTTCCTACAGAACATAGGACTCATTTCACAATTTTCTAACAAAGATTTTTGTCCGTTAATAATAAAAACTGTTTGCCTGCTTTCAGGAAGCACAGGTTCCATATTTAGAGCTGATACATAAAGTCTGAAGAATACATCCTACCAAACCATAACACTTTAGAAGCAGACCAAATTACTAAATGCTGCATAGATCATTCTCTCAATGTTTTTTGAATAGAAAATATTTATGTAGCAATTAAGGGCATTAAGATTTTAATTTGTAGTAAGTGTCCAGCTAATAACAAGTAACTCAACTGGAAATAACACTGTAAGTCACAGTGCCCCAAATCTCAATGTCAATCAATAAGTGACCAAAGTAGAAGCTGTTTGTACCTCACTGCTGGAATGCTGGGCACAGATGCCCACTCTATGATGTTTCTATGCACACTGTACACTGAGCTCTGGAAAGAATGTCACGTGTGGAGTAATGATATGGCACCCTTATTAAAATATTTCAGTCAAACAAGAACAGCAGCATGGTAGTGTATCTATCACTGACAAGTATATATATAACACCCGCTAGAGCTAGAGAGCTCCAGAATCCCTCTCTGTGCACTGGGGTAAAAGGAAAAAAGTACAAAGCAATCTCTGTAACAGCAGGGCCCAGGCACCATTATGAAGTAACTATGGCAGTACAAAGTATGCTGTAGCAGAAACCATAAGCATGCAGATAAGCTCAAAAAATGAGCAATCAATTGTCTTAACACCATCACAGAAAAAGTAACATCAAGGTTAATAATATTTCTTAAATACACAGAATAAGTTAAATCTAAATTCTAACCAAAAGTGAGAGACAGTTGACAGGAAGATAAAAATTCTGCTCAGGTAATTAAGGATACAGAACTGTTGTCATACACTGTATTACTATTGTAACAAAACAAAAAGGTCACCATGAAGAAGTTCATAATGCTACAATTACAGTGTAGACAAAATATTAAATAAAATTTTGTCAAAGAAAATAGACCTTCAAATTAATTTCAGCTTTAGTCGCTGATTAACAACAGGATGACTCACACTTAAAAATACCAGTCAACTACAGAGCTATAGACAGTCCAACATTTTGAGCGGGTACATTATAATGAAGGTTAGAATTATTGCTTCATATGTAGAATACTCTTTCTTATTAGCAAACTCAATTTTTCAGTTATTCCAATTTTAGCACCTGGGTTCAATTTTCCATGCTGAGTATCTGAATTAGATTTCCCAGGGAGTATTTTAATCTTTACATTTTGGAAACACTTGTTTCTGAAAATAAGTCTTACCACATTTAAAAAATTACTGTAGCCTCCTCTTTGAGAGTAACCATTTACATCCTACAAAAATCCACTCTCAAGCTGAATTAAACTGCATTTATCATAGAATCACAGAATGATTTGGGTTGGAAGGGACCTTAAAGATCACCTAGTTCCATTTCCCCTGCCATGGGCACCTTTCACTAGACCAGATTGCTCAAAGCCCCATCCAACTTGGCCTTCAACACTTCCAGGGGCAGCCCCAACTTCTCTCGGCAACCTGTTTCAGGGCCTTACCACCCTCACAGTAATGATTAAATTTACATTCCCTCTCCCCATACTTCCATGCTCTACTCATAGAATATGCTGAGTTGGAAGGGACCCATCAGGATCATCAAGTCCAATTCCTGGCTCTACACAGGACAGCCACAAGAATCACAGCATGTGCCTGAGACTATTGTCCAAAGGCTTCTTGAACTCTGTCAGGCTTGGTGGTGTGAACACTTCCCTGGGGAGCCTGTTCCAGTGCCCAACCACCCTCTGGATGAAAAACTTTTTCCTGATATCCAACCTAAATCTCCCCTGACTCATCTTCATGCCATTTCCTTAAGTGCTGTCACTGGTCACGAGAATAAAGAGATCAGTAGTTGCCCCCTGCTTCCCCTCATGAGGATGTTGAAGACTGTGATAAGGTCTCCCCTCAGTTTCCTCTTCACAATCCTCTGATCACAACTGCCTCCAATGTTCTACAAACATTTCTTCATTCTACTAAAAACTCTTCCACTTTCTGACTTTACTGGGGCATAAAATTCATAGAAGTTGCCTACCTCTGCTGGGGGTGAAGAGGGGTGGAAGACTTACCATAAATAATGATTAAAAAAAAAAATGTTTTAACACTTCTTTCCTATGACATGTGTGCAGATATTTAAAGTTATATACTCTACTAAATTGTAATAATCCTGAATTTTCTAAAGGCTCAAATTTAAAGCTTGTTCAATATGACATCTATAACCATTCCTGTCCCCCACAATAATAATTTTTAATATTATTATAGGAAGAAAGAAGTCTTTGTACTTACTCGGAAGTAGTCACTGCAGGCTGCCAGGACTGCTTTATGTGCATGAAATTTCTGCTCTTCAGCAATAAGAGTAATATCACAAAGTATGCCATCACTTCTTTGCTGGTTCAGGGCTGCCAGGACAGCATCATTATGGGAGCTGGACTGACAAAGCCTCTGACCTGTCAGCATTTCCTGAACACTGAGAGGGGAAAGGGAAAAGATTCTGTCAAAAAAATGTAGGAAACAAGCATATTCTGTCAAAAATACGGAACAACTTTTTCTAAGGCAAGATTGTTTGATAATTCTTGGAAACAAAAAAAAGTCATGACCCCTGTCAGGCAAAAAATCTTAACATAGCATAGACATCACAAGAAGAGCTCAGTATAACAAAGTATTATGAAACCTGATTACATACTCATATTTAAAAACCTCAGTGATTCTGATTTTCATTTGCTGTACTGGAAGTCAGTTGAACTCACATGATTAATTCAGAATCATTTCAGAATCAAATGAGAATAATAAAGGTCCTAGGTTAAGGGACTGCAGAAAACTTTAAGTGGTTCCAACTGATGCATCAGTGGAAAGGAGGATGGATGGATGTATGCAATCAGTTCTACTAAAAAGAACGAAGGATCATGGTCTCAGGTGGCCTGTTTAAGACTAATACTGTGCCACTGAACGTTTTCAGACCATTTCAAGTTATTCATATTTATGAAGTGTTGTGGGAGTTTTTTGATTGCCTGGTCTGTGTTGGGGGTAGGGGAAAGACGTCTGCTTGTTTTAAAATGCTAAGGCTTTCTCCACCTCTGAATATCTCCATGTATGAATAAAAGATTTGCACATAATCCAGTCTAAGACTGTCTGATGGCAGCTTCCTTTTCTGCAGCAGCAGAAGAGACAATGTAACTGTTGATGTAAATAGAACCAAATCAAACATATTGGCAAATCCTCTTTGGCACCAAACAATGCAATTGATTTGAAATCTGTGAGACTACCAGTTTATACTGCCAGAGAATTTATGTGTTTATAGAAGGTGAATTTACAAAGAGTCATTTTGTTGTATATCAAAGTGAAGATATAATTTTTTTTTTTTTTATTAAGGGGTGAGTAACCTATCAACTTTCCACTACAATCATGTAATTCACTGTACACATATGCTATGCAGCAGCTGTGTGGCTGCTATATTCTCCTTTGTTATCCATACACACTCTCTGCCCATCCCACTCCTGTACCTTGGGCATCTCTAAACTACTGCAGCCCTGCCTTCCAGACTGTTTGCTCTAATCCAACCTACTTTTTAAAAAAGACGACAACTAAGACATTACTTCCAGAAGAAGGCTGGCCAAAGTGGAATAGCCTGTACCTGAACTTCAGCCCCTCTTTGATAGTTTAGGTTTCATGTATGGACATGTCCTAAATACATTTAAAAATTACTCATTCAAATTATTCTTTTTTGTTCAGCTGTTCTGTTTGTTGAACCCAATTCATATTCTCAATGACAGTTATCAAGAAATCTAACTTGCTAAAATACAATGGAATTATTTCTAACAGTTATTTCTCTTCTGTCATTTCTATAGCAAAGTGACTAAATCAAACCAGTGCAAGTATAATATGCTAATTATACCCAGAGATGGTTTCTTTTTATTTCTGTTTTTATTAGCCTCTCTCCCAGTGCTGTGAAGCAAGACCTTTGTTCCTCTCGCTTTTTTCACCATCATCAAGAGGACTATTTCACTCAATAGAAAACACCTGTGGTTTTAAACTGAGCTCTATCATAATCCATTTTTCAATTCAATGCCAAAATGAAAAATCAATTGCCTGTAATCCTTGTGTTAAAAACATATGAAACATATGCATGCAAGGCAATTTAATGGAATTTATGAATGAAAATACACAGAATCATTAAACACAACATGATGACTTTGTAGTGATATTATCAGTTGACAGATTCAACAGCTATAAATGCAAGCAAGTCCTGTTTCTCTTCAACTGCAGAAGCATGGCATGGGAAAGAGGAATAGAACTGAAATGATATGGTGTTCCAGTAGTATCAGGTAATTCTCTGAGGTCCCAGATCAGAGTGTTAGCTACTCTGTAAAACAGAACCACTAGCATACCACACTACTACAAAGTTCTGCAGAAAAACAATTAAGTTAATAAGTTCTGCAGAGTGTTCTGCCTGAAAGTGTTTCCAGAAAGTAATTAAATTATAAATAACAAATACTCTGTTGTGACAATGGGCAATACAAATGAGAACAGCTACACTGGGAAAGCGACAGAAGGGAAAGCAGATAAGTTTGGAGAGAATGCTTTGAAGACATTTTAAACAACTGGAAGAGTAATATACATCCTGAACAGTGGAACACTACACACCCCCAAAATTGTCACCAGCCACCAATTCGAATGCATAAATATAAAATGCAAGTTGATTCCACAATCAAAAACTCCAAGTATAAACTAAGGCATAAACAACATAACATATGAAGAGGCCGTGGGTCCCCAGTCAATCCCAGGCACACTTCTCTTTACTAGAGATAAGTGGTAACAAGAGAGTAATATTTTGCAGATTATAACATGGATATGTATTTAATAAAGTGAATTCCTATCTAATGAACAAAAGTATTAGTTTCACTTTTTTCTACTTTCTTAACTGATGCTTTAGCAAACATCATCCTAAATGTTAATACTTCCTACACACTACCAAGTACTATACCTCAGGCACCTCTCAGATGGCATCTTTCAGTTTGGTCTTCTGAATATCAAAGCTTATAACCCTGTAGGAAAAGCAGCAAACATTCCAGCTAGAAAGAGAGAACAGAGAGGAAAGTTAAAATTCGAAGCATACACAGCCTCAGCCTTAAAGATCAATACTTTTAGGATATGTAATTCAAAAGCAACTTTCAGACTGTATTCAACTCTGGCCAATGAAAGTGGCCTTTCCTCTAGTCTTCTCTAGAAATTCACACCCTACCA
Source organism: Lepidothrix coronata (assembly GCF_001604755.1). Lineage (NCBI taxonomy): Eukaryota > Metazoa > Chordata > Aves > Passeriformes > Pipridae > Lepidothrix > Lepidothrix coronata. The sequence continues at coordinate 279,802 of NW_016690250.1, read as the reverse complement.
TCTGAATGTCCTGCACCTACTGCCCTTGAGGTATGCTTTCTACAAACACAGGAACACATATAATTTCAAAAAACTGAAGAGAGGTGAGGAGGGAAATAACTGTCCCAAAAATCCCTCAGTGAAGAGTAGGCCAAAAGTATGTATTAGTGTTTGCTTACTTCCCTGAATAACATCCAGCTATAAAAACCTTACATCTCTCACAGGCAAGGGTCTAAGAGGTTTGCAATACACCTAAGTTCATGCTTTCATTATGTTATCTTTTCCTAAAGACAAAATCTGGTAGGGGAGGGGGGACAGGTTTACTGTATCCCAAAGTCGAAGTTTCACTTTCCTCAGAGCAACATACTTGACTGATTAATCAGTGTTATGATCAAACGCCACTGTCAACCTGGATGAAGGACAATGAAACTGGTGAAGGGTCTGGAGCACAAGTCTTATGAGGAGCAGCTGAGGCTGTGGTCATTTCGCCTGGAGAAAAGAAGGCTCAGGGGAGAACTTATTGCTCTCTACGGTCTACCTGAAAGGAGCTTGTAGCCATGTGGGTCAGCCTCTTCTCCCAAGTAACAAAACATAGGATAGGAGGAAGTGGTCTCAAACTGCACCAGGGGAGGTTTATTTCAGGTATTAGGAAAAATTTCTTCACTGCAACGGTTGTCAAGCATTGGAACAGGCTGTCCAGGGAAGTGGTTGAGGTGTACATTTGGCACTTAGGGACATGGTTTAATGGCGGACTGGACAGTGCTGGGATAATGTGTCAATGACCTTAAGGGTCTTCTCCAACCTAAATGATTCCATGATGCTATAAACATTCTGGAAAATACAAACAGTAGAGTGCAATGAGATTTATAAACTCCACAGCTTTTTTAAAAAGGCAAAATATTAAATTGACCATATAAATAAACCCCAAACAGCTGAAGTGTCCAAAGACCTAAGCTGTTGAAAACAGGGTTATACAGAAAATTTTTAACTGGTGTAGCAGTCATCATAGCCGAAAAGACATTTCTGCTTCATATGTCAAGTCTAAAAGAAAAATATATTTTAATAGAATAGTCAAAAAAGAAAAGTACACTACTTTGGCTGCTTATTTAAACCATATGTGGATCATTTAATCTAACTCAGTGACAACGCAATATTACCATTCAGCAAAATTTGAAGAATGGAAACATTTCTGTATTTTTCTCCCTTTTCCAAAAAGGCTATAATTCTGAGCAAAGGGGGTGAAGTCATAGAGAACTTACACTGATGACTCAGCTGGATATTCAGCAAATTGATATGCAGTGCTTCCCAATGATGGTTTCAGAACATTTCACCCTCACCATCAACTCAGTTTCTAGTTATATTATAACTCACCCTATCCTTCAAGAGACAATAAACCACAGCATATTAAGTAAGTGGTCCAGGTGCTGTCAACTAATGAAGCAAACACATTTCTGATAAAGGTACCTACTATTTTATACACCCATATGTCACTCACATGACGTTTCAGTGGTCATAGAAGGCTTTTAAGTTCAACCTTCGCATTCACCAGTAGCAAAAGGAGAGACTCAACAGCTGACTCGACTGATATACAGAGAAGTCTTAACTAGGTCCTTAAATGGCCTAAGTCCTTCACCAGAACTAATACAGAACTAATATCTGTAAGTATTACTCCACTACAACATCTTTATAAATGCCAGCACTGCCCATACCAGCCCAAAGAATTCTCAAGCAAAAATTCCTTACTCCATCACAGGTGTGAATATGGACATCAAAATCAAAGGTTTGATCTCTGCTGATTGGAGAGACAGTAGCCAGAAGCAACTCACCTCAAGTCTATGCAGATATACTATATGTTTCTGATGAAATATATAATACATAAAATACCAAGTATTATATATATTAAAACAGCTGCATAGGAATAAAGAATATAGCTTACTGGTTTTCTAGCCACTGTCCAAGTTTAAAGCAATCCACCTTGATGTCACATCTGAAAAAGTAATTTCTTCCAGTCTCAGGGGATCAGAATTTTGGACTTCCTGAAGAATGAAGGAAAAAATGCCATTCTTCTTCTAGGAACTCAAGTTTCAGAACAGGAAATATCTCTCAGATGCCTTCAAACAGCTTGACAGTATTTTCAAGGGGGCTTTCATCAAGGTTTGCAAGAGAGATCGAAGATATACTGCCTATCCCACTCCTGCACCTTGGGCATCTCTAAACTTCCTAAACTGAAGCTGTTTCCCTTGTCAGTAACCATACAAAATGGGTGATTTGTAAAACTTGGCATTAAATGTGATTTTTTTTTGCTTCTATGAGTACAGATAACATATCTTTCCAGCTAACAATATTTCATTTAGATATATTTCTTAATATTCTTAATTATGACTCTCAAGTTATGTTGGAAAATGGTGAATCAACACTACTTACGTTACGTTTGCTGTGCACCAAATTAGCTTAGGTAGAAATTGATGAAAATTCATGTACTCAAAAACTGCTTAAAATTACTACAAATATTGAATATATAAATAATTTTGATGAGATTTTTGCATTTTCAAGTAGTTATCTTTAATTAGTTATCTTTTTTCCCCTCAAGTCACTCCTTTTCTAAATGTGTGTTTTAAGTATTGAAAAACACTTCCACTTAAACCCACACCACTTCAGATTAGATGTATATGCAAACTGAAGGGATCATAAGATCTTCCCCGTAAAAACGCAAAATTTGGACCAACTGGTTAAGTCGTGAAGATAAAGCATTTGTATACAGTGAAATGGTATTTTCCCTTTGACAGCTTCAAATATCTGTTTTAAATTTTGTCTTTTTTTAAAAAAAGAAAATGCAACATTTAAAAACTATGAGAAGTACACATTAATTTCATTTCAGAATTATATCATAGCACATCCTGATGGAGGCTGTCACGGATATGAAATAAAACCATTAAGATTTACCCATGGCAATTTTCTATTCCAGCTTAGAGCCTTATTCATAGGAGCTTCTGGTTTTGTCTGTGGTTTTAGTAAGTCAGAATAACCCATCGTTTCAAGCTGCACTTCACCTTCTCTCAAAGTAAGAGTCTCTTCAGAAACAAAATTATGAACTTACTATTCACAGAAAAAAAAAGGACAGCATTATCTTCTATCTTTTTAATCACAGCTCTGCCAAATTAATTTGTCAAAGGGAAAACAGTTGGAAACAGCTTTGAAAAAAATTCATTGCAAACCTGCTCTTCTGAGTATATTAACACACTTCTCCCCCATGACAGGGAAACACCACATTATCCCTTTTTCATTGAGATCTTTGAGTGTTGAAATATTTTTCTCTTTCCATAAAAAATGTTCAAGAATATCACAACTGTGAGGAAAAATCTGCCATTGCCCACTGTGGTCAGTGAAACCATAGTTCAGCTCAATCAAAAGTTGCTCATCTAATGTAGTCCCTCAACATAGTGACTTTCAAGAGAAAGCATTCACAGTACTGAAAAAAGCCCTTAGATTTAATGACAATTACAACAGTAAGGGAATAAAAAAATTGAAAACCTGGATTTGTTTGGGAAAATAGGGTTTGATCAAAACACTCAGGAAAAAATTCAGCAAAACAATAAAATAAAATCAAACAGTCTTCTGATTAATAACAAACTATTTTCTTGTGAGACTGGAAAGGTCATTATTATCTTCAGGCCATCAGCTACAGACATTTAGAATAATGAAGTTTATTTTCTATTACTACCAAACTACTATCTGACTTCATAGAATCATTAAGATCTTAAACCACAGAAATATAAAATGAAGCCACAGGCTGTACAAGTAAAAACACATTTTATGTCTTTACATCCTCTTTGTGGCTTTATATCTTCTACATATCTCAATATATCAGCATTCTGAATATTTTTTTCTGAAGAGGCATTCAGATAAAATAAAATCCAGGTCCATGGTCAACTGTGTAACTTAAGGCATATTTTACCTCAGCTACCACCTGAGCAAGAAGTTGTTGCATCCTAGTGATAAAACCACATATAATCACGTAACTCAACTGGAAACCACACAGTTGGAGTTTGATGACTTTCAAGAACACGTTTGCTTCCAGGATGTGTGTATACTGTTTCACGTTTTTCCTTTGAAAAAAGGAAGTTTTATACAACTGTAATAGCATACCATTGTGCACCAGCAGCTTAGCTTTTCAGAACCACTCACTGTTGCTACCATTTAAGCTATGATACTAATTACCTGCTGAAAGGAGCAGGCCATTACTTACAGCTGACCCATTTATCATTGTTAGGGAATGGCTGGGAGAACAATATTGCAAATGGATCCTGATCTGGCCTCATGGATCCCACCTCATGGCAGAGGACTGGACTAGATGACCTTCAAATGTCTCTTCCAACCCAAACTATTCTATTGTTCTGTGAACTTATTTTCTCATCTTTCTCAAAGCTAGGCAATAAATATGCAAAGAACTCTCAAAGTATAGTATCTAATCCGTAGATTGAGTTCACAGTCATTATAAGGGACATAAGGAAAGTTCTTGGGCATTTTAGTTTTTAAGGCATCAGGCAGCTGGCATGAACCAAAATCTTCAGTTACTTTGCCAGAGTATGCTTTCAAGATTTTTCCTAGACCTCAACAAAAAGAAAATAAAAGACTATCTGACGATCAATAGTGTACAGCCTTGCGTAACTGAGGTGACCAGTTATATGTCTAAATACTACATGGCATTTCCAGTGAACAAGTATTTATATATTTCAGTAAAAACATAAGAGAGTTTATACATCTCTATGGGACCTACAAGGCCCTCAATTTTCTCCATGAAACAGCATTCATGAAGTTAAAAGTAAAAGGCTGTGACTGCCAGCAGCCAAGAAAACACGTACCTTCTAAGAATGGCTTTCAGCAGCCACAGGGTGGCAGAACTAAACTTCAAGATAACCTACACCTCCAGGACAGTGACCAGAATATTTCAAGAAGTCTTTTCCCCTCCACCACCACTCCCCAGCATAATTACAATAATATAAAATACTTGCTGCATGTCCAGCGGGTGCTTTCAACACCAGGAATTAGAAAAGAAAAAAAAAGAAAAAAGAAAATAGTCTGTATATAACAGTACAACCACACAGCACTTCTCTAAATATCAGAGCATTGCAACAGGTTACTGACATCCATGTCTCTATTTTGAAAAAATACTCAAGTCATAAAGTAACTGATCACTAAAATCACCATCAATTTTACCCCATACAGACTCATTGAACGGCTTGGGTTGAAAGGGATCTTAAAGATCATCTAGTTCCAATCTCACTTTCTTGAGCAGAGTCAAGGGCAGAACAGAGCATTCTTTATTACAGAGTTTCTGGGTTCTCAGGTTTTTTGAACAGAAAAAATCAAATCATTTAAGTCAAAACTAAAGTATAGAATTTTACTCTGAAGGAACAGGAGATGCCTTTTAATCCGTTCTGACATAATTGGCTAATTGACTATTCATCCACTCTTCAGTATAAGACAACAAAGATTTTTGCAAACATCTTTCTGTGAAGAAAAATGGGCATCAAAAGATTTCTGGCAGCTTTAAGCAAATTGTGCAGTATCTTTCATTTTGATGATGAAACAAATTTGGATGAGGCCAAGAAGAACATGACAAGTGAGAAAGAAGTCAGAAGAGGAAACAAAAATTACATGGAAGAAGCTGGTGATGAAGACCAGGTGAGACAGCTGCAGTTGTTTCTTGGTTTTCTTCTTTTGCAAAAGGGAAGCAGTGGAATAGTACACAATACTAAAATCAAATAAGTATCTGGGCAAAATAGATGAGAAGGGATGGACTTCTCTACAGCACAATCACAGGAAGAGATGTCAGAGGTCAGCTGGGAATAATTCTGATTGCTGGACAAGAAGACTGAATGCTCAGGAGTGAAGACTGGGAAGGCACAGAAAGAAGAAAGACAAAGAGCCAAGGTCAGGGAAAATCCTGGACTAAAACCTGCATGTGACAAAACCATCAGATTTAGAAGAAACCAATTAAAAGAATCAATGTCTGTTAGAGGCCATTCTGTCTAGATTTTAGAATAGAAATCAAGATCACAAAGTTCCACATCTTTTTTGTGGAGAAACATCTGCAGAACATTTGCCTTCACTTTCTGCTGACTGTGCTGGATTATAGCAAATAATCCCTGACAGTTTTCTTGAGCAGCAGATCTTAGTGCTAGTGGTTGCAATTATGCTGCTGTTCCATGCAGTCAGTACAGCTCTTCCAGATTTTTTTCTTTAGTTTACCTTTTAAAAAGTGTTAAGAGGTTACACACCCATGAAGCTAAGAATGCTAGAAAAGGCAAAAAGCTAAGCGCTCCAATGCCAAAACTGAAATTCCCTTCAGTCATCTTACTACAATAAAAGGCACAGGTTCCTAATTCCATTACTTCCTAATGAACATCTGAGTTTTCAAAAAAAGCAGCAAAGTGAAATTCTTCTCATATGACTTATGTTCGTGTTAAAGTCAATGAGGTATAACAACATTAGGGAGACATACACACTCCCTTAGGACCTTTTTTCCACACTTAAATTATGTCAAAACTTCTATAAGCCTGGTTAATACCACTCTAGCATAAACTCTTGAATTAGTGATGCCTGTATTTATTGTTTGGCTGAAAGCTGCTTTAACTATAAAAGGAATTTTCACATGCAGCCTTAAACTTAGAAGTTTAAGTAGGAGTGACAGGAGCTGAAGTTAGCTAGAGCTCTGAAGTAGATCCATCTAATCTAAACCTTTTCCTCACAACAAACTCAGAGTGATTAAAACACTTCTATACTGAAACAATAGATTTGATTTAAACATTAAAGAAATCTACTTTGAAAGGCAAAATTAAAACTAATTAGATGACCAGAATAAATAAGACCTACAGGCAAGTGTATTTCTGGCCATTGTTTGTGGGCAAGAAGTAGGGGGAGAAAATGGAGAGGGTTGCCCATCTTCAAATTCTATTACACATTGCAATCACAAAAGCCATAAGCAGTGAAGTCTGCATAGTCATCTGCTTCCAGGCCTTCACCCTGTTTTGCATTGCCTTCTGCAGAACAAAAAAAAACCACCTGTTGTTTGGGAAAAAATAGAATTTCAAGCACGTACAGTCTTTTATTACTGTAAGATCACTATTTCTTACATTTACACGCCTGCAACATGTTTACACAGTCACTGCTACCTCTATAACCTTAACTAGGCTAGTTAATAAAAAACACAAATAAGCTTGATCTGGGATGAGGAAAGTGGTACTGAAAAAGTCAGAGAAATTTTTTGCACCCCTGTTGCGCTCTGGATTAAGCTATAAACTGCCCAGAGTGGTTGCATTTTTTATTTAAGACCTTTCAAAAACCTTCTGGTTCGTTATAACCTCTAATTAGCATCCAGAGAAAGAGTCACACACTCTCCTCTAAGAGAAATTCTTTTTAATTTAGTGAGAAAAAATAAGATATTTTGGCAAAAGGTTTTTACAGGAGTAAAATATAACCGGGAAAAAAGCATTTCACTAAAACATTCAGCACAAAGACCCATTCCACAGGAAACACCCACTAAAAACAATCCATATACCAGTTTCAGTAAAACACAACTCATTGGTTTTCAGATACCCACAAGAGTAGGAAAAGAGTAAAAGAAAGCAACAGATTAAAAGGGATAAAGAAAGAGTGAAGAAAGAGAGAAGGAGAGAGAGAAAGGAGAGGCGAATAGTTACCGACACGATTTGATGATTCACATGGTGCTGGCTGGAGAAGGAGAAGAGAAGGAGAGGAGGACAAAAAATAGTTACCGACTCACATGGTTCAAGCTGCAGGAGGAAAGGAGAGAGGGAGAGAGAGAGAGAGAGAGTGCACAAATGGGGCAAGGAAGAAAACTCTTACCATATGAACAGAAGGAGAAATGCTCTCACCTCAAGACAGGTATCAAGGGGCAGATTTACTAGGGAAACTGTGGCTTTCTCCCTCCTCTCTGTGAGTACAACCTGCTAGACTGTGAGTTTTTGAAGCATTAAGACAGTTGGGAACAGTACAGTTCCCATCCCCTGATGGAAGAAGCTGTGGTTCACATATCTGCTGGGAACACAAAGGAAAACATCAGGACACCTGACCTCTTACATAGGAAAGCTGCTGAATGCCATGTCCAAGCTGATGGAGAGTTAATGGATTCTTTTTCTCCAGGGATTCATCCAGAGCTTTTGTTTAGGCTTTGCACAAGACTTCTAGACTTTATACTAGCATATTTTACTGAAACAGGAGATCTCTTTTTTTTCTCTCATCCTTTGCTCAACATATGTTCCATTCCTAACCCAGACTTTATCTGATGTTCCAGACCAGCGACCTAGAAAATGTTCTGATATTGACCACTGTCATTAATACCCAGTGTCAATCCAGCAAATAAAAATTCCTCTCAGAGCAGAAGGAACATATCAGGTAGGGAGAGGAGGTGTCAAGACATACAGTCTAAAAAAACTCATTGTGAAGATGTGTATGATGCATTTCACAGCGTGAGTCGTGACTTTGACAACACTTCTTAAGAAACTCACATTAAGGTAATACCTTGTACTAAAGTAAAATATCACTCTAATTAAGCACTATCAAATAGGTTACTAGAGAGACATTTGAGTTCTTGTTTGCCAACATAAGCTTTGAATGTGCTCTATATTTTTTCAGAGACAATCCAACAACTTGCTGCTTAAATTTCCAAGGGCACTATGAACGTAGGCACCTATGAAAAACTTCGTAAGAGTACAGTTAAGTGCTTGCTTACAGAAGAGTGAGGGATTTTGTAGCCAGGAGAACGCTGAAACTGAAACCAGTACACCACTGAAAGCTCAACAAAACAATATTTATTACAAAGAAGTGGCCAAAAAGACGAGAACCCGAGAGAGAGGAAAGAGGAGGGATATAAGCCCTCAGTATAAACCCCCCACTTACTCAGGTGTTATTTATGAGGTTGTCTTACCAACCCCAGAATGCTTAGACTTCCCCATAGCAGAAGCTGCATCCCCAGAGCATCAGCAGGCTCACAAGATAGCAGGCGTCCCTGCAAAAGGCAACGTTGTCCTCCATGTGAAGCTTGAGTTCGCTCCCAGCACGAGCTATCTGCTTTTTTATACAATTAGCCTGTGACGTCTACCTGGGCAGGTGTGGCCAGTACCGCCCAGCTAGAGGCCTTCGGTCTCTCCTCTCGTTATGTAAGTGGTACCTCTTCTGCACATGCGTGTGTACATTGGAATTTCCTCGCACCTGCGTGCTACACCTCGGGGTAGCTTAATGCTAGATCATTTCTACAGATGCAGCTAGGCAAATTAAGAGATGCCTAGCTATTGGCAAGCAGTTTTCTAAGGGTACACAACTGTACAGCATTCCCAGTAGCGAAGAAAGAAGAAATTAAATCTTTAAAACAAACCACTCGTATTTTAATGATCTTCTTGCAATAAAAGGAATGGAGCTCCTTACACAACGGGAGGTAACTTATCAAACTTTGCTCAGACACCTAGGATTCTAGCATGGAACAGGGCTTTGAGTTTGGATGGGAAGAGCTGTAAAAGGCACTCAAGCAACAAACAAGTCATAGCTAAGCAAAGTGGGGATAGGTGCTATCGCTGGAAGAGAAGCACTTCACTCAGCACCAAATCAATGGTGATGAACATAAAGCCAACTAGGACAGCAACTGCACCTCCCGATAGGCATGTTTTCAGACAGGATTCCTAGAGGCCATGGTAGACATCATCAAAAGTGCAGTGCCAGGTAGAGAAGGAAATCAAAACCAAAGCAAACCATGAATTACCAAAGGGACAACAGTGTCCTATTACTATTACTACCATTTCCCAGAAAACAATGAAGATTTTCCTGGGTATGGTAACAACAAAACTCTACAAGAGAGCCCTGAAGAGATTTTTTTCCCCAAAATCTTTTCTTCATGGACACATGTAAGGTCAAAATAGTACCTTCATTCCTAAAAGTGTTATTGAAGTACTTGGAGAAGTCAAAGCTCTAACTAAAACTGAAAGATCCACAATCTTTTTAGCAGTTCAAAGCACAGAGTAAGAAGACTTGTATTACACAGGGTTTTTTTTCTTTCATTTAGATGTTGGCTGGTTTGTGATTTTTTGATAGTGGAAAAGTTTACATCAAACAACTCATTTGACTAGATCTTATGCTGTTAATTGCCTTAACTGTGCACTTTGCCTACAAGATCTCACATTAGCATTTTTAATTATTTAAAACACATTAAATATTGCTGGTACCAGCATGATCTGAGATTAACTTCTTAATAATCACTCTTGTTTGAGGGTAAAGCATTTGATTCCAGCTGCTATAACCTTTCAAACAAGCAAAAGCAACATTTGCTGACATAAAAGGGACAATCCACTTAGTAAAGGAATGATGATCAAATTAAGCTGCGTATGCCCAACAAAACAATACTATTTTATACTAGACACTTCATAACATTTAATAAAGTTAATTTGCTTAGGAAAATTCTGAATTGCTGTATTTTACTATATTAGTCTGATTTATATGCTGTATCACAACACCTTCACATTTTCCTTTACTCCAGTTATTTTTTTCATTAGTTTAGATTCCTAGCTTCTAACCCACATGGAACTACCTAGGTTGCTTCTATATCTGGACCACAGCAAATAATATGATCTAAATATATCCCTGTTAATACATGTCTAGAAGAATCAATGGGACAACATCATCACTAAAATCAACCAACCTTCTAAATCAGAATTTGACACAGATTGATTTAGGAAGAAAAATGCTAATTCAGTCTCTAACATAGGGAATAGTTTTGTTGCAATCACAGGTAAGCAGTGATCAAAAAATAAACACATTTTAAGGTACAAAAAAGCCAAAACAAAGCAGTCATGGTGGTTTCCTTCCCTGTCACCAAATGTATCTCCTGGAATCAAACTGTACCTGAAGCTCTCACTTCACAAAAAAAAGGAATAAAGTTTAGAGGTTTGAAGTTTACCAGGAGAAGACTGAAAACATAATCTAACACCACGCTTTTGACTTCTAATGGAAAGTGTCTGAATTTATGTGATAATTGATGTCTGGGAATTGACTTTTAGGGTTTGAATGTTTGAGACTGACAACGCTAAAATTAAAAGCCACTCAGTGGTATAAAAACTCATCAATGTATTGAGCTGGGAACAGAGACACAGTGACCCAAAGAATGCTAACCAGCAAAAAGATGGCCTGAAGCACCCATCCATCTCCCTTCAATGACCAAGTGTAAGAATACCGCAGATAGATCCAAGGACTAAGAGGATAATTAAATTGTGTTTGCTTTCTCTTTACCAAATGGCACATACAAGAAGTTGAATTTGAGTCAGAGAATTTGCAAGGGACAGACTGCTCCTCACCTTGCCAATAAATCAAGCAGTTGTATTGTACATGATCCATCACCCTAAGCACAGACTCATTGACTCTTTTCCATCTTTGGACAGTAACATACCTAATGCAACCAAGAAGTGTAAGACTGCATCCAGATGACCTGAGTCACCGTAACCAAGCAAAGAGTTGACTTCTTGCTTTGGCCAGGTTTATTCATTTACACTGCAGTCACCTCTACCTAATCAGGAGACAACTGTTCTCCAATAAATAAATAAATAATGCAAGAATAGGTCTGAAAGATCTTTCCCATCTTGCAGCGCTTCAAGTCATAGATCTCACAGCATCATCAGCCAGTGAGCAGAGGGAAGCTGCTACATCATCACTAGGACTTGGTTTCGCAGCTTGCTCTCAGGCAACTCTTGACTATATTTGAAAAACAAATGTAAGTTTTTACCTCTGCATTTATACCAATTCCAAGATAATCAAATAAAGGCTCTCCCCACCCACTTCCAGAAGAGAAAGAGCACAAACTGCAGACTAACTAGAACGACAAGGTATTTATGAAATTCCTTCAGCAAGTGCCACTGGTAATACAAACTTTCTCACAGATGACTTGAAATCCTATGCAGCAATAATATTAGGACTCCATTATTTCCCCAGTTTACTATTATGTAAACGTGGTCTTCAAAGTCTATTTCTCAGAGAAAGAATAAAATTTCTGAATCTGGATTAGAATTTATCAATTGGCAATTTCTAAAAGATCACCACCGGGCCTGCAGCCCGATGCAGAGACTTGCAGACATACAAATAGTTTCTCAACGTGTTATTCACACAAAATTTTACACTAACAATACTGCTTCTACGTGTTTTGCTACTTTGTTCAGAACTAAGTGGGTACCTCTATACAGTCAGTCAACTTGTATGACCTAATGATATGTTTATATGGAAGGTTTCATCCCTTCTGTAAAATATTATATTTCTTCTTCCTACCATCACAGTCACAAAAACATTTGAGCTACTAATACTATCTTCTATCCTACTTGGTTCCAGTGGAACCATGTAACCAAGAGATTCTCCATGAAGACCCTAAGAGTGCTGAAGACAGGTTTCCGCTCCACGCAGGAAATAATGAAGAAAAAGGTTCCGCTTCAGCCATGATTTTTATTACCACCTTATCAGCTCCATTTCTAGCCTGAGTCTACCTTTATCTTTTAAGGCTAGAGCCTTTCTTTGGGACACTGCTGTGGTTGCATTAAAACCACAAAAAAGTTGCAAAGAAGTCAGCATGAGTTATCAGCTACTCAGATACTCAGACACTCAGACATTGCTCAATCACAAAAACTACATGTCAGTATAAAGTAAAAATAGAACATCGATTTTGGGATTTGGTGCCATTTAACAATAACTACTTTAAAAAAACCCCAAAATTCATCCTTCAGCTGCACAACTGGAAATGCTCTGCTTATCTGAGTATTGCCTGCCTATCACTTTATACAGTAATGCTAGACTGAACAAATGCTAAGAACACAAAGTAACACGGAAAATTACTTCCATGTAGTGGTTAACACTCTCATTAAGTACTAAAAGAAGAGCCTTCCTTGTAGAAAAAGTTTTGTTAGGGAATTTTTGAAAGGATTCTTCCCTTTAGCTAAATACAACATTTTAAGTGACTGCAAGATTGTTAACGCTCAGAAATACATAGAAAATGTTCTTGGAAATATCTTGGGAAGATACAAAAGACTCACAGCAACACTGAATGCAGTAGTTGAAGATTTTCACCCTTGTCTGAGGCTGGATTTGGTTAAAATCATTGCCTTTCTTTTCCTGAGATCTTCTAAAGACTGAAAAGACGGAAACATGAAATGCTACTGAAATTTATCCCAGGTTCACAAACAATGTTTTTCAGTATTTGAAAATTACTTGCTTCTTTGGTTCACAGTCTCTTCTGCCTTTGTAAACCATGAATAGCAGCCCATCTTTTATTTGTTTTCAGTTTCTCACAGAACCAGTTTGTTATGACTGCTCTCTCCTACACATAAGCTGATCAGGGTTTCCAAACACCCTTCTGTTTATTTACGGCAAGCTGCAGTGTAAACATTTGCTTACTGCATTTTAGTGCAAGAATTTGGTAAATGAAACCACTGATTTAACACCTTTTACCCCCTATTATATGAAAAAAAAGTAAGTACTTATAGTCAACGTGCCTTTCTCTAGTCTACATATATTTGCTACAGGGCAAAGCAACTTCCTCTTCTTTCAATACAGAATGTCTTGAAAGTTCAGCAGCAATGCTGGTTTCTACACTTCCTTCTCTTGCCTGACCTGGTTTAAGGGTATAAGAGAGAATTCTGTGAGTTGTCTTTTTAATTTTTAGCAGGCGTTGGTTTATTTTATTGGTTTGGTTTTTTTTTTTTTTACTTAAAGCATGCTGGTGATCCAATCCACAGTACACTTCCACAAACAGTGATGCCAGCAAAACACAAGAGCTATAAGCTGCAGAAGGAGGGCAGACGGATTATGAGTACCTAAAGCCATTATTGCTGCAGAACATCTTGTGTCAAAACATGATAGAAAGGTGAGGAGAGACTGATCCACAACTTGCACTTAGCTGAAAACTATCTATCCAGACAAAGTGCACAAGGTGCCATAAACCCATCAGACGAAACTTTCTGATAAAGTCTGTTTCTTCTCACAGTTTTCAAACGTATCAGAGATGAACAGGTGGAAAATAATTCTGAGAAGAGATAGAGGGGCGCTTTTGTCCCTTCAAATAGAAGATTGTGAATTTACAGCTCAAGATTTTCTTCAACCTTTCCCCATCCTCCTTAGTCTGAGACACAACTTTTATTTGGAGAAAAACTGTTGTTTCAAGGAAAAATGCCTAAAATTAAGACTTTAAATAATTTTTAATCTCTGACCTTTAATTAGGAGCAAAAACTGAATTAGAAAAGGAACAGATAAGTGTTTGGACTTCTGCATCTTCTTCAGGTCTAAGCAAAAGAAACATTTCTGTTTGGAAGTCTTGCACTTTCTTCTTCCTTCCCAGACTATACCATCTAGCTGAGAAAAAACAGAAAACCACCAACAAATGACAACCATCCCCAAACAAACAACGAAACCCCACCTTTCCCTCTTATATCTTTAGATCACCATAGCCATACTACCGCTTTTTTTTTCCTTCTCCCTTCAGGTGTTCACAGCTTGCTCTGGTTTGCTATGATCTTGGCGATCTCCCTCACTACCCAAGGCAAAGAATAAATACGTCAGGAACTAAAGACCCAGCATATGAAAATTCATTCCTTGGGTTTCCAGCAACAATTCTCAATATTCACAGTGCACAGGTCAGTGATAGGATAAAATGTAGAAACAATGTGTAATTCACTGAAGCAATCTATGCCATTGAAGAAGCTTCAAGTCCCCTTCCCCTGTATGCCCCATGCTCTGCCACAAATTATTGCCCCAGAGGACAAGTGACACTCATGTTACCACCATCCCATTGGCATGATGGTACAAACCTACACTGACATCCCATGACAGTGCCTACAATCATGTAAAATGCAGGCACTTGTTCTACTCCTGCTCTGTTATATGAGCAGAGGGAGGTATTTACAGCTTAAACTGCCACAAATCACAACTGACAAGGTTTAGTTACTGGAACCTCAATTCTCTTCACTTATCTTGCAACACCACTAAAAATCAATCCAAGTCCATAGTGCACAAATTAGTTCTAATTAGTTCATTAAATTCAAACAGCCTGTCTAGCAGCTTTCCCACCTTTAAGGTAAGAGTTGCACTATGCCAGATTTGGAATCCTGGGGAAACGTGAACAGCTGCAAGGAGTATAAACTACACCAGTTTTGTGTATGACTTGTTCTCATCTGCTATTGTTTGCATCCAAAGAAGTGAAGCACAGAATCTGACTCCATTACGCACGATGGACCTGATTAAAAGGTCTTAAAGAAAATGAACAGGCCTTAAAAGAAAAAAAAAATTAAAAAATGAAATTGAATGCTTCAAACTGAATATGTACTTCAGGGTCCAGTCACACTGGTCAAGGAGAGCTTCCTGTGTTACGTGGCCAGCCCTGGTTACAGAAACCTTTTGGAACTGACTTGCTCTCTAATGCTGACTTCCTATTTCTGTTCCACCTCAACTCATAGTTATCTTCCCTAAGTAAGCAAGCAAAACACATCCAGTCCTCCTATTTACCTCTCAGTAAAACCTATGTTTTTGCACCTCTGCAATTCTGTTAGGAAGATGGAGCACATACATGAAGATAAACAGACAAGACTTCACAGTCGCATCACCATCGTTCCATTTCCTATGCACTTTCTCAACAAGCAAATACAGCAGCTGCATTTGTATGCAATAGTCACCCCACATCCAAGAGATCCCGAGTGTACTTTAATGTAACCTCAGTGAGGATGGGAAGCTCAGCGCAGCAGGGGTATGGCACACTCTCCAATGCATTCTGCAGTGCTGATGCACTAAGACCCTGCCAGAAAGGAGTTCTGTTCCTTCCTGTTTGTTTGCCTCAGTTTTCTACCGAAAGAGAAAAAGGAAGAAAAGGAAGTTCAGCTAAGGAATACACCAAACCCACAAAACAGGTACTGTTATCCCCACTAAAGAAGTTAGTACTTCAGCTAAGCCTTTGGCTCCAGACATCTATTTTGATCTCCACAGTTCACTAAAGTCAAAGTCCCAGTTCTGTTCTGAAAAACATCACCTCAGTTCTTTCTTTTTTTGTTGTTTTATGCAACTAAAATATAGGCCACTGACTGAAAGGGGGCTTTCAAAACTAAATATAACAAAGAAGAGAGGAAAACCACAGATGTATCCCTTCAAGTGGAGAAACTTACAATGGTCTATCACTGCTTTAAAGACATAATTTAAAAATCTGTATTAGATCAGGAAAAATATTATTCAAGCCATGCTCTTCTTATAAATGTAGCTGTTGGAAAAAAAATATTAATACCGATTTCAGAGAATTTAAAAAATAAACCTGGGAAGAATACATTCCGCATAACCTCATGACATTTCTTCAACAACAGGTTTTTCTCTCTTCTGTCTTGATAAGCCAAGTAGAGGTACAGTTTAGCTCATAAAGGGCAGTAGCCCTTTTACTTTATTTAACCTGAAGTGAAACCTGATGGAAAATGTTTCAGACATAATAAGGCCATAAGCTTGCTCACATCCTCTTCAAAATTTCTTATTCATCTAAGCCATGCTGTTTTCACTTAAGCAATCATTTAAAAAAACCCCAAACATACAAGACAGAAATCAAGTCTTATCAACATTGCAGAAATGAACCTCAAATTACTTTTGGATATGACACCTTCAAAACAAAAGCCCCCTGTCATCCAAACTAGTGATGCTAAGAATTTTTT
Source organism: Lepidothrix coronata (assembly GCF_001604755.1). Lineage (NCBI taxonomy): Eukaryota > Metazoa > Chordata > Aves > Passeriformes > Pipridae > Lepidothrix > Lepidothrix coronata. The sequence goes on along the minus strand of NW_016690250.1, from coordinate 263,102 downwards.
TCAAGCAGTTTCTTACTGAAGGGTAGAATGAAAGGCTATTCTGGAGGCATAAGGGGTTGGAAAATTTGAAGATGTTAAGGTTCAGGCTATCAGGGGAAAAATACATTATCTTAAGATGCATTCTATGTAGTCATAGCATTCAGGAAGAACCAACAATAAATTAGGCTGTAGCATTACAACATCTATACAGTCAAAACCCACCACTATACATATCATTCCTGTCAGGAAAAATAAAGACAGATGGTTGCAGCAAAAGCCAGTCTTCAGAACAACTATAACCTTCAAGTACTGATGAATCAAAATATTTACAATATTTATCCCCCTAAAAAGCTCATTCCCTATAATTACAGCTCTTCTAAACTGCTGCAGCATATTGCTACAGAAATTTTGGCAGAAAATATTCTCAATTTACATAACTGTTCAGAGTAGTCACCTAACTTAGGGGAAAATCATGCATTCCCACGTATTATTGACATTCTGAAGACTCTGATTTATTTTACTCATAACTGTTTAAATATTTTATTGCTTTCTCATCACAGAGGACTCTCCAACTGCTGATATCAAATTCAGTAGCTTCAAACAGTGTGACTGGAATTTGCATGGCATTCACTACTGGAATTTCACTTTTTGAAATTACATCTTTCATTTCTCAAGACAAAGAAACATATTTCAAAGGCTTAGAAATGTATGTAGGTGTATAGACCCCCTACTACTACCCCAGTTCCCACAAGGTATCTGCCCATTGAGTGACTTAGCTGCCACCGACAGCATGAACCACAAAACATATTCTAGTTCAGGTACCTTGTCTGTGCAAAACTTCTTCCCTAGAAAAGAAGTCAAACATTGCAGGTCCACAGCAAGTCTGGTAATGGACTTCAGAGTCAAATCTAAGCTATTTCCAAGTTTTTCCACAGTTAAAAGTGCAACTAAAACACAAGTTTGAAAAAATCTTGACAAAACATTTTTGCAATCCCACTCAGCCAGGTTACTCAGTAGTCAATAGCCCAAAGATCAAGAGCCCATGAATGATGGAAACGGCAAAAGACTGTGGCCTAGAACCCAGACTAACACCTGCCAGAACCTGCTACAGCTCCTTCTGGCGTACATTAGACATTTCCCTTTCTATAAAAATCAGGCAGATTCAGGATGGTTGGTCCACATCAGAGCAGCCAGAACCAGGAGTTTCAAAGATCTCCTGGTATCCCAGTTTAAGCTGCCAAACGCCAACATCACTGCTTCATTTTCTTCTTTTGAAACTACCTCCTAGAGTTGCCTCTTGTCCCTGGCATTTCTTCAGACTTAGCAGGAATGCCCCTCAAAAAATGCTCTCCTAAGTGTGTTTCTTCTAAAATGGAAGGTTCTAACTGTTCAAAGCCAAAAACTCAGTCAGGGGTAAAACCCACACATGAGCCAAAATGTTTTAACAAAAATTTATTAAAAAAATTGTGTACAAGATCCTGTGAAAAATTTCAACTTATTACTTATTTTTAGTAATCAGAATTTGACAGTAAAATTTCAGAAATCTCTTGGAAATAAAAGCATCCTATTTACAAGCACACACTGCTGCAATACACTATGCATACAGAATAACAGAAGAGCAGACCTCATTTTATCTCGTAAGTGGTCAAAAGGCCAATTAAGTCAGAACAGAAAGAAGTGAAGATTTAGAAATCATTATGTCAAGGATCCTATGTCTTTCACTATCAAGTATAAATGTCAGATAATTCAAGAAATTGAGGGGATATACCACCACTACCACTTAGTAATTTTTCGTGGGGAACAGTTAAAAATTAAAAATCAGGTTTTTAAAAATTTACTAATTGCTCAGGAAAATCTCTGTAATTTTCAGCCTTTTGGCACTTCTCCTCTATCTCCAAAGAAGAAAGATACAAAAATTTGAACACGAGATTCCCCTATGCTCCCTGCAATCAATTCTTGAGTAATTGATGTCCTCAGAGCACAGAATACACTGGCAAGTACCATATGAAAATCTTAGATGGATGAGAAATATGAAGGATAATTTCTTTACAATAAAAGAATTAAAATGAGACAACTATGCGGTTACAGTAGGAAAGCGTAATTACAGTGGATAATATTTTTGTTTGGCCAGTTTTTCCTGATAACTCTGTCAACTGTTCTCACCCAAGTGATTAAATTAATTTCATTTTTCATTTAATCCAATTCCCATTTCTCGTTCAATTTATAATCATCACTTCCCCATACTAGAGTGGCACTAAATTACTGTCATTCTTGGCCATTAAGTTAATCATATTCCAGTCAGCAGAGATGATCAAAAACACCACAGTAGTGCCATGAATTTCTTATTGAATACATTCCTTTTTGCTACATTGTAGAAGCTGATCATCAGTGTCAGAACCTACGTCATATCAATTTCTGACTTTTCAGGTAGAAGCAACACCTATCAAAAATAGAGATAACAAAAAAGTCATTTTTTTTTTAAATGAACACAGCATTTTCTCTGGTCAAATCACGCTTACTTTACTATGTAAGTACCCACTGAAGAAATGACCCATACAAGCATAAATGTCCATCTGCTACTGATCTTCCAACCATACTTCCCCTTACTGTAAACTCAAAATGTACTGCTCCTATGAATAAAAAGAGAGGAAAAAAATAAACCACTTTCCTTGATGTTACTCAAATTTCTTTTTATGTTCAAGCACAAACGCTGAGTCAAATTCACTTGCACGTTTAGCAACGCACAGACTTTTAAACAGGTGTTTCCATCTCAATCACAGTTGTTCATGTCCTTCGTACAGAGAAGAAGAATGGAAGAAAGACTAAAATTCCACTAGAAAATCCCAGGGAATCTCAAGTTTCCTGTCCGAGGCAATATTCTACGCTATTTATTCAGGGCCAATTTGAAGTTCAGTCACTTTCAAACTTGCTTTCATAAAAATATATCCAGAAATTTAATTTCTGCATAGTCATATTTAGTTTTAGAATATTACATTGTTTTCTAACAGTAAAGACAGCCCTTAATCTCATATTCTATGTGGTTTGTACAACACGCTGAGCTACAAAGTGTGAAATCTCAGTTTCCATATTAAAATTCCCTTCCTTAAAAGCACTTGCTCTCGCTTGGAATTGAATGCAAGGTACACCTGCCAATCAAACTGGACCATTTCTGAAGAAATCCTGAGGCAACTTCTTACCCCCTTGAAATATTAGGAGTACAATTTTCCCCCATCTGCCAACTCATTAGCTGCCCAAATGTACATTTCTTCATGCGTGCTTATACAGGAAGTGACAAGGACTCTTGTTAAATAAAACACAATATATTTATAAACACTGTAGGCATCTAAAAAAAAAATCTTATGCTTAAGAGGCATTAATTGGTATGACTGCATTATTTTTAGTGTCCTACTAAAGTGAGAGCTTATTATCCTCTAACAGTTTCTCAGAATACCCATACGTAGCTTAGTACTTCATACATAATAACTGTAAAGTGCTTTACAGATGCTGTCAAATTATTCACAATCTGAACAGCAGACAAAAGATTAAAGGAGTTTTTCGGGAATACTTTCAAAATTCAGTAAAAATTTTTCTTTGATCATCTGTATACTTGAACAACACAAAGAGATGTGACTGAGTAGCTGTATATTGGTGGATTTTTATGCATCTGTACTTATTCAGCACATCACTGGATTTCTGTAGGATCTGCTTAAACAGAAAACACTTATTGGACAAAAACTCTAAACTATTGAATGCGCCTCAGTGGTCTTACCCCTGCCAACTCCTTCATGCAGGCAGATCCTGGAATCAACAGGAATTGGCAAGGCTACAGTAATGCTTCACCCTATGCGCTACAGTTAACAGGATTCTGGCCTCTGGGTCTGCTCCTGATCTTTTCACGACTGAACAAATGCTGCCATGAACATTTACGCAAATAAGACTTACCTCAACTTGCTTCTGAAACATTTGTAAGATATTCTCCTAGCCATACAAAACTGGAAAAATTTATAAAAAGCTTTAAAAAATGTAGTCACGCTATTTTGCTGAGATCAACGTCTGCAGTTTATCTCACCGTACAAAGACCTAAACTGTAACTCCATTTCTTTCACATTTCATTGCAGTGCCTGATGCCAAGCACACTGCTTCCCACTGTTTGGTGTTACAGTTATGGATCAGCTGTCAGTCCGACTCCGCCGGAGCCCGCACAGGCGAGCCGGGCTCGCTCCACGGGCTGAATCCACCCTCCACCGATGGCCTGGGAAACTGGCAGCAACGAGCCCTTTGCAACCTGCAGCATCGCAAGGACCCGAGACTTTTCGGTAGAAATGCTCCATATTGACCAAACAGGGAATTTCGTGCCGAGAACCAAATCTTTCTCCACCCTGTGCTACAACCACCTGAGCAGCACCCTTAAATTCCGAGAGCTGCAGATCTAACGTTCCAGCTATCAAGGGGACTAGATCATTCCCAGCTGGGAGCTCTCGCACATGTAAGCACCCGAAAGGAGCAAAGGCTTGTTTCTGTCGCTCGAGCGAGTAGCTTTAAGTCCGGATACACGAAGAGCGCAGCTCGCACCAAGTAACGAGACGCGTTCCAGCGCCCGTCTCGAGGCGGCAGAGCCATGTTTCATGGAGCCGCCACAACCGGAGCGCCCGGAGCACGTCCCCGCATAACCCCGCGGGAAGAGGGACTCACAGCGCCCCGGAGCCACCTCCGGGCTCCGGGTCATCCTCCCTCCCCCCGCGCTCCCCGCCGCTTCCCACGCGGAGCCGAGGGCCGGCGGCAGCGCGGCCGGTACCCGGGGGCGCCCCGGCGGCCGGAGCTGCCGCTTGACCCGTCTCCCTGGCAACGGGGACACTCGCCCCCTCCCTTCCCCATCACAGCCCCCCTTCCCCACGGCAGCGGTGCTGAGCGACCAGGTCGGCGGGGCGCGACCGGCGGCCGCCCCCCGCCCTCGCCCCGGTCCTGGTTAGGTAACACGGGCGGCAAAGCGCCGCCTCGGGCCCGGCCGCTCGCTCACCTCGCGGCAGGTGCTGGGGCCGCGCACGGCAGTGGCGGCGCCGCCTCTCCACCCCGCTCCGCTCCGACGGCAGCGCCGGGACGAGCCTGGAGGAACCAGCTCCCGCGCCGTAGACCTGCCGTCCCGGCTGTGCCGCTCCGGTGCCCGAGCAGGAGGAGCTTACCCGCCCCGCCCAGTGCGCAGCGGCGGCCCTGGAGGGCCGCACCTGCCGGAGGAGGAGGAGGAGGAGGCGGGTTGGGCCGCGGGAATCACACTGTCGGCTGTCGGTCGCTCCCGAGGTGTTGGGGGTCCGCCACTGCAGCCCGCCGTGCCCGCGGGAGGAGAGGGCTGCCGAGCTTCCCAGCGCCGGGTTCGCGGCCCTGCGGAAGGGCTGGAGGGAGAAGGCCTGGTTGAGCCCTTAAAAAGAACCAAGTTTGAAGGCAGAGCACCTGGACAGTGCTGTAATATATGGCAGAAAATATCATTTTGAGAATTGAACGGAGCAGTTTTAGTTTCGAGCAGAGTCTGCCTCTCGCTACTAGATTTTCTTAGGAGTCAGTTCCTGTCTTCTGATCTGTGCAGTTAATCTAGAAAACAATAGATTCCAAAAATCTCTGCTTTCATCTTCAACATAGCTCCATGTTAAATTTTACATCAGAGGAGTTCAAGCCTCATATTGTCTCATATGACAATTCCTTAAGACATTTTTCAGTGTGTGGGCCTTCAGTTAAGCCTCCTGACATGAGCTGCCCTGCTCTAAGGTGTCCATGAAAGGCATCTAGAAATAGTGCAACTCCTCATCTGTAGAGCAGACAACTGGAAAATTGGTTCAGAGAGTGTGGGTGCCAGATGTAGTATATGGAGTGGTTTGGGTAGTAATGCAAACCTTCCCTAAGTCAAGTGTCAAGCAGGCTGGTTCTGATGCAGTGTAATACCAGGGAGAGGCCCATTTCTGTTCCAAAACAGAGTCAGAAAGACAAGGCCAATGCTTCGTACCAGGGCCATTTAACTCACATGCAACACAAAATTGTTGTGGCTACAGTACCTTTCATTCCATGGCTATTTTGATCAGTGTTAGCTTAAACATATCCACACCTTGCTGCACTGCACAGTGTGTGGACATGACAAGCAGTGAATAGAGTCTCTCTAAGACACTTCTGAGCCACTGTAACTAGGAGCTTGGCAGGAGCTTGAGTGCAGAACTGCAGGATGCACAGTGCTGGTGGCTGAGGTGAGCAGAGGGTAGTTGGCTGGAGCTCGAGTGGCTGAAAAAGCATTATGGGGCAGTCAGTGCTTTGCCTCTTTCCCTGGCAGATTGGCCCCGAGACCCAGCATGTCTTACTTGCACTTCAGGCAAGTAGGTAGATGAAGAATGCAAAGGGCAAGAACATCCAGGTGGTGGTATGGTGCAGGCCTTTTAATGCCTTAGGATTTAGAGCAAGTGCCTATTTTGTAGACTGTAGACTTTCAAGCAAGAAAACAAATTATAGAGTATGGAGGAGCCATGGACAACTGATATGTACAGGAGTGTAGTCATATTCTGGATAATGAAGTTATTATAGGTACAACTGTACAGTGATCATTTATGGCCAAACTGGTATTGGAAAGACCTTCACAATTTCAGGGAAGCCCCAATGAAGAACATGCTTGGGAAGTAGATTTTCTTCCAGGTACACAGAATCAAAGAATCACAGAATTGTTAAGGTTAGAAGGGACCTCTGGAGGTCATCCAGTCCTCTCCCCCTGCCAAGGCAGAGTCACCTAGAGCAGGTTACACAGGAACATGTTTGACTGGGTTTTGAATGTCTCCAGAGAGGGAGACTCCATGACCTCTCCAGGCAGCCTATTCGAGTGCTCTGCCACCCTCAATGTAAAGAAGTTCTTCCTCATGTTGACGTGGAACTTCTTGTGTTTTAATTTATGGCTACTGCTCCTCATTCTGTCACTGGGCACCACTGAAAAGAGTCTTGCAATACATTGTATTGAATATTAGAAAAAGTCACAGATTGAAACTGATTTTTATTCTTCTTTGTATAATTTTCTCTTCTGAAAATATATAATGAAGAGCTTTTTGAACTTCTGAATCCTATTCCCAGCACTGCAGATGTTTTGATGATCCCATAAACAAGACCCATAAAGTGTAAATGGGAAAGGCTTAGAAGAAATAGCTGTACACAACAAAAATTAAGCCTACCAAATCTTGGAAAAAGATGCAGCAAAAAGAACTGCTGCAGTTCTTTTTTAGAATATGATTCAGAACATGAATCATATTCCAGTTGATCCTACTGTTTTCCATTACCATCCATATGAAAGTAACCTGAGCAGATGACCAAGAGCTTGTTAGAATTGGGAATATAAACTTGCAAGAAGTAAAAACACTACAGTTTGGGGCAGCTGATAAAAGAGCTTGTGAAGCTGGAAACACCAAGGAATCTGTTCTGACCCATGAAAGAGTTATTACTCCTCCTGTGGAAGAAGACATGGAGAATCTTAATAGAATCCTTCAAGACTCTCTTGGAGAACAACAAAGAACATCAATAACAGCCACAGTTTGTCCCACATCTATAAATCCTGAGGAAAAATTGAGCACAGTGGAGTATGCTTACAGAGCAAAGAACACAATGAAACCTGAAGTTAACCAGCAGCTGCCAAAGGGGCTATTATTAAGGAAGATACTGAAGAGACTGAGCAGTTAAAAGGAGACCTCACTGCTGCACAAGAGTAAAATGGAACCTATATTTTCATTGAAAATTCATGAAGCCCTTAAAGGAAAGCTGACATTTTGGGAAGAACAAGTTGCAGAATATATTGACATAATGAGCACCATGGAAAAAGAAGTGAAAACAATCACTAAACCATTCAGAGTTAATAAATGTAATGAAAAGATGAAAACAGATCTGCAAATCAAGGAGAAATGACTGAAAAAAATCACGGACAAATCTGCAAGAAACCAAGATTCCTCTGGTTGAGAAAAAAATATGTGGTTTCAGTTTTGAATACACCAAAGAAAAACTTCATGGTGCAGCTAGCCATTTGGTCTGCTAATACAAATGATGTACCATGTAAAACTGTATCATAAGAAAACTGGTGATTGACACAATGCGATCATCCAAATACATTTGCAGGAGAAATTAATATTCTGGTCAATAAAATACACGATTCAGTTAGTGAGAACTGTCTGAAGCAGCAACAGTTGTTGACAACTTATGCATATTTTATAGATGGCCTCATATCTACCCATTGTTCAGCAGATAATGTATTTGCATTAGTTGTACCAGGGTCTTTTACCTCTGTTAAAAAATTGCTGATCACTGAACTTTCTTAACTGCATGCAAACATATTACAAAATATGACTGTGCCATTTGCTAGTAAAGCTGAGCTGTTCAGGTTGACTGGGGAGCATATATATGGCTTAGGAGGAGCATTAAATATCTTGACATCAATGGTAGGAATTTTCCTGGAACTAAAGTGTTCATTTCAGAATAACACAAGGAAATTTTCCGCTGTGGCTGATAAGATGAAGGACCATAAAAAGCAATTAATACGTTCTTAGGAGATCTCTAACTCACTCTGAAAAAATTACAGAAAGAAACAGCCAGTGTTTTTTCTCAGCTGCAAAATACCATGAGGATTTAACAGAAGAAGTGGAAATGGCAAAGTGTGTATATACAAAGAATGCAATGAATTGGTGTCCTCAGTGCAAAGCCAACTGAACCTGTTGGCACAGGAGATACAGAAGAACTTAGCTTGTATACTGTGAAAAAATGGAAGTTTGAAGACTGCCATCACTGCTGAGCAAGAAAATGTGTACCTGGAAACTATTGACCTAGATAATAGTAAAACTCCTGCTTCAAAACAAATTTATTGCATCTCTGGATAAGTTCTTTCAAGAACTCAGGGACATAAATGGTGTTTTATGTCCATATGTTTTATGGACATAAAAGAAGATGCTGGTGGAATCCATAGTCTGTTCTCAGTAACTTCTTGGCAATCTAACAAACGTATCTCAGGATACTGGTGAATGGAGAGAATTTGAAACTGCTCAAGAGTCAGCTTTATGGATCAGTAGAAGTCCTTCTTCAGTGATGAGAAACAGCAGCTTCAGTGTTTATAATAGGAAACAGAAAGTTTGTGATTGAGATCCATATTTTGTATTGGAAATCTTGTTCTGCATTAAATTGCAGTAGATGTGGTTTGGAACCACCTCATTGTAAGAACAGATCCTACAATGCACTTTATTATATGCATATCAAGAATACAAATAGTTGTGTTCAAAGATCCTTGACATACTGCTGGCATTTAACCAAGCTAATTGCCAATTTTAAAAGCACTGGAACTCACCCATGAGAGCTACAGACCAACAGGCTATATTGACCTTAAAAAAGGAAACAGTACATCATGTTGCTGCCAGCCAAGTCCAGGGTCTCCAGAACCATGCTCTCATTTAGAGGCCTGACTGAATGACTCCTAAAAAAAAAGATCTTCTTATCTATTTTCAGTATGTGCTCACTAAAAGCCAGTCAATACGTAAGAACTTATTTAAAGAACGGAATTGTCCTGTGGCTATTGAAAGCTGGGAGCTAGAGAACAAGCAATTCTGTGCAACAGGGAAATGCAATGGATTTATGTATTATATACAACTTCTCTCAAGAACAATAGTGAATTGTGGCTTGCAGCATTTACAAAGGGTGCAACTGTTAAAGAGACAGAAGAATTACCTTAAATAAAGGCTTGTCAAGCTCTTTTACTCTCTCTCTCTATAAAAACTTATATTGCCACAAATATACTCCCTTATATATTTTTTAGAAGACTGACTTTAGAGATTGGCATCAGTGTAATTTCTTTATCACAGCAACATATGGCAGTCTTCCCTGCTGCCAAAATATAGCCATGTTTCAGCTTCAGGGTACAGCTGGCTTGAACTTAAAACTGAGACTGCTTTCAAACATAAATACAGAATTTTATGTTACGCCTTCCGACACCATGAAGGAAAAGTAAATTCAAAATTCCTGTTACTGGAACCTCTATGAACACTACAGTGCTTCATGGTTCCAGCCACACTAGGAAGTATTTTTTCCTTCTAGTTTTTGGATAACATCTGAAGTGATTAACAGTCACTGTGTCAGGATCATGTATCATTCAGATACCCATACTAAAATTTTTTCAGTTCAGATTCCTGTATAGTTTTGCAAGATTTGATTTTATAGTGCTGTATGGTGAGTTTCCCACATAACCACAAGTTACAGCAATCTCTGATCATGTGCAATGAATGTTTCTGTACACCTTCTGTTTAGAGGCTCTTTACAACTCATCCATAATTAACCCAACATTTCCTCTTGCGGTGTTCTTCCTGATTTGCAAAGCTGAATGTAAACCTCTTGTACTGGTCCATGTTATCTCACCGTTCTGAAAATTAGGCAGATAAATACAGCCAATTCCTAGTTACATTTGAAATTATACCCAGCACCGCTATTTTGATTGAAAAAATAAAAACATCAAACACTACACTATATTCTGAGCAGTTTGCTCAGCTGAGCATTTTCTAGGTTACGTCAGTATCACAAATATATAAAAGAAACAAACAGAATAAAGGTCCAACATTAAAAAAGGAAGAAAAATAATAGCTGCAATCCCATCCTCTATTCTCATTGCAACTGGAGCTAGAAGAAAACCCTTAAGTGCTTCCAGTTTTCTGCTTATTGATGGAGCTGACAAACACCAACTGCATGACAGCACCTGCTTAAAAGAAGCCCAATGGGCAAAAAAACCCCCCAATTAAAACAGGTAAGGGAGTAACTATTCCCTTCTCAGTAGAAGATATATAAATAGTAGTGTTAGCTATAACATTGGAGTTGTCTAGGTTACTACTTTGACCCAGTTCTTTCATTTGGAACAGATTTAGTCACATGAGCTGACATTTCCTACTGGAGGAAAGAAGTTTCCTGACAGGTAGGAGGGAGCATAAGGTCCTGCTTGAACCTTGCAATACTTCCTCTGCTATGTATTTTCGGAATAGAGCCCTAGATGCAAGGCTTAACATTTACAGAAAGGAAAAAAGGAAGTAGAGGTTAGACAAGAAACTAATAAAACAGTTCTCTAAGCAACCCATATAGTACTGTTGGTAAGTAAATTGCTGGCCACTGAAAATTAACAGTTTTCTGATTCCTCTACTTCCCTTTCCTGCATCCCCCCTACTCCAAAAGAACAGTTGAGTGTGGCTCAGCCTGAAGCTGCTTTAAACAAAATCATTCTCCACTTCTCAACCATTGAAATAAAATAGTCTGGCACATTAGATGTGACAATCCACAGCTTTTATTTCTGTGAAGTAGGAGGTGTATTTCTAACATCAAGGAAACACATTTTACTGCCAGTACTCTGAAAATGCAGTTTCTCCATTTAGCATGTGGCTGCTGCGAGAGCATCAGACTGAAGGCTCTGATGTATGAAAACTTCCATCAACTCACAAAAGGGATCATGGCATGGCTGGCAAAACAACAAGAGCAGAGCCTGAGGTCAGGAAGAGGGAGAGAAACCATGCACTCCTGCAGTGCTTTTTCCACTGTGATAGATGAGCTTATATATATATGTGTATATATATATATATAATGCTTTATGGAGCCTGGAGCAAACCTTGGTACTGTCACTCTGCTAACAAAAGCGTAGGCCTTTGTTTAGAGCACTTTATATGCCTTTGTTTTCAAAACCATTGAGCTTAAAGTTCCATGGTGTCTTTAGATTACTCTTCAGCTTTTTCTTACATTCAGTTCCTTTCTACAATGGAAAGTAGCACAGTAGTGAAGATCTGAATGATGGAATGTTTGCTGCACTTTTAATCCTGGGACAATTAGACAACCAGTCTTCCTCCTCATAAGAGGGAGGATGCAGGTGTTAGAAACCTGTAGAGAAAGGTAGAGCTCCTATAAGTAATTTAGCCTGTCTGCAGAACCAAAGGACTTTTTATCATCCCCTCCACAACTACAGCTGACAGAGCTGACCTCATTGTGCTAACTCTGCACACCAGCAATTCCTTCCTCACACAGTAAAAAAAAAAATTAACTGTTTAATCATAACACCTTGTAAGTTTCTAATCTCTGAAGATGAGCAGAATAAGAAGAGCTAGCAGGTACGCATTAGAAACACGGCATGTGACAGAAATATGAGCATGTGTAGTCTTCTTCAACCTGGGATTATTCATCTTCCAGGTACCACTTTGAGAATAGTTGATTCCTTATATGATTAAGGACTTCCAGTCTTTCCCCATGCAAAAGCACCTGCAGATATCAGTTATTGTAGGCTGCTACACCTAGCACTTACAGTTTGAGGTTTACTACATTTTAAGTTGTTTCTGCAAATGCTACCAGCCTCTCATCTTTCTCAGTGTGTGCTCTAACAGTTCTCTGTGTTTCTTAGAGCATTATTGAAGGTCCTGTACGGCTTCATGTTGTCAGAGCATGAATCCACAAAGAGTGCCAGGATGTAGGTTTCCAAAATGATGATGTTCTGTAGATACCAGTGATACAAGGTTGTGGCTTACTCCAGCACCTCAGTGTTTGAACTGAGACCCCTGCACCTCACCAGCATTTGTGCACTGGAAACAGAAGATAGTCTAGTCCACACACTCACTGAAGAGATAAATCCACTCACAGTAGTTCTTATGCAATATGGAAACCTTAGTTTCCGACAGCCTGTTATTTTCATGTGCATGATTGGTGCTCTTAAATCAGTGGAGGGAGAACTCTCTTAGTCATACTGGTAGCTGAAGTGTAGCCATACCAGTTCAGACCAAAGATGCACTCAACACAGTGTAACTGAACCCTCACAGGTTGATTTCCCAATGCTTAACTCTGTAGTTAAGGGGCAGTTGAAATCTGGAATAGACAGTTTCCTAACAAAAATCTGTTTTTTCTAATAGGATAAAATTTTTAATCAATCAACTAATTGAGGATAGAAGGTGAATGCAAGATCCACGTGTATGCAAATTTGCTTATTTTGGATGTTGTGAAAATACCAGTAGGGATAAGGAACATGCTTGTTTTAATATATACCTTTTTGTCCATGTTTGCCAGAACATATGTTTTGGTTTTTTCCATTCTTGACATTAACTAGCCATGGGAGTATCTGAATAATGTAAAAGCCACTCTAACACATCTCTGCATAGTTGTCTAACAAATCAGAAATTCAGACACAGTTTTCTAAAAGATCCATGTTTGCTTCCTCAACAGTTTGTTGGACTGGTTAGGCTGCATGCATGGTGGTCTGTAGTATCATCACTAGAATCATGATGAAAGACAAGAAACAGTGCTTCATACACCAAATACTAGACAGACTGCTTACTCCATGCGGCACAAGACTGGCTGTGTTTTGAGAAGAGATCAAATTTAGGTAAACTGATTTTCACTCCATCTGGTAGGTATGGGAATAGTTATGTATATATGTATTTTTGTATGTATGTATTTGGAGCTGAATTTCTGTAGCTCAAGGATTTTTAACAGGTATGTTAGACCAGAACACAACATATCTCTTTTCATCACTACAAAAAAATCAATGATATGATGTAACAAAAAAAAACCCAAACGCCAACAAATCAAACATTGAATGGAGTATCTGATGTATTCACAGACTGACAGTTAACATTTATCTAAAGTTTAAGTTAAATATGTTAAGCTTATTTTGTATAAAGAGCAAGAGGAAAATCCTTGGTGCATCGGTTGGAAGTCCTGTTCTTGTCATTGACAAATTAGTAGAAATAAAATCCCTACATTAGATACCAAAGTCTTGAAACCCCTAAGCTGCTTTCAGGATTATGATTGTACTTGAGGAAGATATATGTGCTATGCTTCTTACTCACCCTCTTAAACAAGGGGTATATGAAAAGAAAGAATGAAATATTACGCAGCAGTTGAGTGGTGGCTTTCAGGATCACCATTTTGGACTTACCTACATTCCCCATAAGTCCCATTTAGGTCCCCAAATCCTCTGTTATAGATGGTTCTTGGACTTTCACAGCTGTGTCTGCATTTGACACCATGTAAAAAGTGTATAAAAGTACCCTTATACCTCTGGGTTCTGTAAAATTGAACACACAGAAACTGCAAGGACTGTACTAACAAAGCCATCTAAGTGCCAAGAAACTGAAAGGCAGTATGGCTTTTGAATAACCCAAAGTGGGAAACATAGCTTGTACTCTTGTGATTCTGCTTTTTTAGGGTTCATCCCTTTATGTTATTAAAAAAAAAAAGAATTAAAAATGTGACCTGACTTAGATGCAGACAAGTTTGTCCTCATTTATATTTAAAATCTTTTTGCTAACATAGGTATCTTGGTTGGGGTTACACAAAAAAACCCACCAATAACAAACATTTATCATAGCTGTTTTAAAATAAAAAAAAGAAAGAAAGTACTGAAGTTGCAATTTTACCTGAGGCAAAAAGAAAGCTACTTTATCAGCACACTTTTGCTGAGTACTGCTAACAGGCAAGGATAGTATCACAGCATATACCTATGCTGTTCTGTTCTATCTTCAGGTTTTGGCCAGGTTAGCTGTTCAGCTAACCTAGCCAAACTTGTAGTGAAACAGAGGAGTGCTTACACAGGTTACTAATATCATCTGAATGTGACTGCAGTAAGCATGAGCTGTGGTACAGTATGTGACACTAACGGGCAAGAAGGGGTGATAAAGATTTATACATATTGATGTGGACTTCATGTGGTAACTGACCCGAGGGCCAAAGACTGCTCCTTGACCTATTTTGTTTGATAGTTTATTCAACTCATTTTTTTTTTTTCAGATAGACAACTTTGATTGAAAAAAAAGAAAAGAAAGTGAATGGTTTTCTGCACAGGCAATAGGTTGAGCTGTCTTACCATGCCCTTCTTGCAAGGGGACTGAGAGGTGGCTACTAGCAGAAGGATTCTCCTTTAGAGACAATGCACTATTAGACTGCAGCCTTGAATTGCTCCTGGTAAGCACACAAAAAAGGTAATTGAAAGTAATTTCAGGATGATGGATTCCACTCTGGGAACCAGGCACCTGCCTACCCAGATAGATAGCAAGTTGTAATGGTGCAGGAGACACTAAAAGGCAGACCGCAACTAACTTTCAAGAGATATACCTCTGATTTATGGAAAACTCTAAATCCTATTTAAGGTTACTTCCATTACAGCTACAGTCAAATACCTTTCTTTTTTGTTTTAAATTTATTTTATTTTTTTCCAAAACAACAGAAGTTGCTGCTCAAATCATTTACCAGAATGACAGGCCTGGAGTGGAAACTGAATAATCTGGTCTGAAGCCAGGAGGGTTAGGAGTTGTCTGGGGGGGGTCACTTTGTACAGCTGAGATGAAGAGACAAAAAGCTGCAGGAAGGGAGACAGATTATGGAAGTTATTAAATGAAACATTTGGCTTATGACAGCAGGGGCTATAGATGGCAATAGACCCTCATGTCCATAAAAGCAACAAAAGCATACAATTGTGTGTCTGTGTACATGTGTGTGTGAATGTTGTCTGGTGGGGGTCTGACACTGAGTGTGAAAACTATCTCCTGTTTCCTGCTGTGTCCGGATGAAAAAAAAAGGAGCTTTTGTGTATAGTTTGAAAGGAACAGAACTCAAATGAGCAAGATGCCTTCAGAGGAGTCATTGAAGCCATCTTCTGTTTTGCCCAATGGAAACAACCTGGAAAATCAGACACACTGCCTAAAATTCTAACATAAAAATAAATATTGTTGCCATTTAACTCCCAGTCTACAGGGGCAATAAAGAAAATACATGTGTGATACCCTCTGGCAAACACACATAATTCATTAATAAAATGCTAAGTTGTAAAAAGTATCAACATCTAAACCTTTCAGAGTTAGGAAACAGGAATACACTTCCATAGTTTTTCATATTTTTTTTCATAACAGCTTTTACTTATACATTTGCTTACTATACTTTAGCCTTTTACCCTCTATTTTCAATTTATACACTGAACTACAAAAAAAGAGAAGCACCTTATTTATGCCTCAGAAAGACAAAACATCTGAAAAAAAATTAACTTTAGCAAAAAGTATAACTACTGTTTTAAAAATTGTAGTGTTACTTTCCACCCCATTTTCTAACCTATATCAGGAAATTATGGAAGAACCTGAAATACATGTGGATGAATAGAAAGAACAAAAGGCAGTGGTCAACATCATGCATTCATGAAAAGGAGAAAAATGTATTTTGCCTTCTTACTGGTAGCTGCAACAGTCTGAACTGTAACGAGTTCATTTTATGAGAATATCCATGAAGAGTATGCTTGCAGTCTGCTAGAGGAGATCACTGGCATGTGCCTTTCAGTACTGGAAGAGAGATTCTGAGATAGATGTTGTTTTGTCTCCACATAAGCATCTATAGTTCTGCTTCTCTGCCCCATGCCCAAAGACAGAGTATGGTACATCCATAGGGGTGTCAGAAAAAAAGAAAACACCACATTGTTTTAGCGATTAACCATTACAAGATGACCCATATTTTACAAAGAGATCAAGGTATTAAACAACAAATAGGTTACCACATTCCCTCTGATGTCTGAACAAAAGGTGAAAGAATGCAGGAGCAGCTTGCAGAAATCTAAAAATCTCAGTTGTCACTGGGGTGAATTTCCCTATGCTGCAAACAGAGATGCCCTGCAGGGGTCCTTTCTACAGTCTTACAAAATTTTACAGCAGGACAAAGCTGGCCCCTGTTACAAACCATTGAAGGGTCTGGCAGTACTTCCAGCAAGAGAAGCTTTGCTGCCATAATTCGGGCAGACCACCAAAAGACATTTCCTCTGGGTTAACTCAGTGTATGGAGTTATTTAAAGTCTCCATCATCCACAGGCTGAGAGGCCTGCTACTTGTAGGTACAGCAGGGAACCTCATCTCAAGGCAGCTGTTAGATGCTGAGGCCTGGTCCCACAGAAAGGTGCTCAGAGGGATTTCTGTCAGCAACTTACTGGAAAAGGGTCTAGCAATTTTCTGCATGTGAAATTTACCATTTGTAACCACTCATCATTATAGCTTTCTGCGCAGAATTAAATTCCTTAATTCGTATTAGAAAAACATGAGTCATCCTGACAAACTGTTTATCAACTAAAGAAAACTTGACCTTTTTCAGCATTTTCTAGCCCCAAAAAGTATGCTAGTCCATACAGAGTTCCTGATCTAATGCTTGAGAATGCTCTTTTCACATTTCATTATGCATATATGAAACTGTGGTAGTTTCATCATGATCCCAAAGACATCTTACATAAAGAAAGAACTCTGCCTTCAAGGAGTCTCAGTAAGTCTGAGTAATAACGCTGGAGCTTTGAAGCATAATTATGTCCTTATTATATAATCTAAAAATGAACTTTTAGTACATAGAGGTAGTACTTCTTTAAATATTTGTGGACCACTTTAATAGTCTATTTTAGTAGCCCCCAGAGCAACCTGACAATTACATATTTAGCCACTGTATCTCTCTATATAATTAGTAAATGTAACTGTTCAAAATACATCTGTGTCCCACATGCTGCCCCCAGATTTTTTAATGCTGTGGAAAGAAGAGGCACACTAAAGGGCTCTCTAGCTTCAGTAATGATTTCCACTTGAACTCTAATACTGGTAGTTATGTGTTAGTATTGTTGAAACCTTTCTTGTTTCTCTATTGCATTCTCTACCAGCACAATTTGTATATGTAATCCCTCAGGTATATGGTGACGCATACAAATGAAAATGAAAATGCTCAGAAAACCTGTAGGAAGAATGTAATTAATTTTCTGTATTACTGTACATAAAGTATAGTATTTAGAAATAATGCAAAACTAACTAAAATAATACAGCATTATTTGTCTTATTTATGTCTTCCTCTGTGACATATATTTATGGGTACTTACTGCATTAAGTGTAGATCAAATCCTTCCCCTAACAGAAGCCTCTTCCAACTTTAGTGTAGACGCTGGAATCCGTGGCAATGGCTTGTGGAAGCAGCCAGGAAGTATGCTTCATGTGTGCCAGGTAGATTTTTAGCTACTGTATGTCTAGAAAAATACAGGTACAGGACAGGGATTCAAATGCTACTTACCCAGCATAACACTGATTAAGCCATTTAGCTATTAAACCGCACTGTAACTTCTCCAGCTTCTTAAGATCTATATATAAGCCTTCTTTAAGACTGAGATATATATAAAATGGTTTTAGAAGTGTTTGCTGAGGTCATTTTGGCTTTTCCATTCTGCACAAAATTTGGCTTTTCATAGGTAAATAAAACATATTTCAAATTTTTATGTAAAGCACACCCGCAAAAACACAATTGGCAAATTGCAGAAGGATGCAATTAAAGTGTAAATGAAATAAATAAAACTGGTTCTGCAACTACTTATAGAAGCATGGAAATTAAATGACTTGATACATCAAGTCACAGATAATAGAACTAAGTTATAAAGTTCTGTATACCAAATGCATCATACCTGTATAAATATTTATGCATCATCACAAATTAATAACCATATGGAGAAAATATAAATATCCTTTATGGAAAAATATTACATTATTTTAGAAGAAATATATTACATTATATGTACCAGCCCATATAGGTTATATATTTGTTACATATTTGTTATGTGCTATATTTAATGAAAGAAACTCCAGCAGATAGCCGATAAATGGATTCATAATATTAGCTATCTTCTAGACCATCAGATAGCTACTGCAGTGGCAGTGCAGTAAAATCATGGCTACTGTTAATGCTTCAAGTCAGTACAAAGGATGGTGTTTGTCTTGGGTGATGTTGGTGCACCAGCAAAGCCAGCACAAGGTGAGCCAGCTACCATTCCATTCCACCCAGTTTCTTCTCACTATTGGTTCACCTCCTCCTCATTGGAGCTGGTACAATCATTTCTGTCATTGCTGGAGTGAAATGGTCAGGGAGCAAAGCGCAAAGTCTCGCAAACCAACCAACCAATCAACCAACCTGGCAGCAATACAAGTTCAAGGTATTCATACTCCTCCTGCCATCTGCCTTTTGCTTTTCCTTCTGTGTTTCTGGCAGCTTTCTGTGGGACCAGTCAAACCATCAGTAATTGATACAGCTTAGAAAAGTTATGTGAGTTTCTTTCTTTATTAAATCAGACTATCTATGTGATGTTGTTTGCTCTGAACAATTCCTACACTCCCATTTTGGCAACAGAGATGAACTGAAGCCAGGGTTACAAGAAATAATGAGGCTGTCAGTTGTCTCAAGTAGTATTGCCACTAAGAAGAGAACATGGGGAACTAAACCCTGTGAGTAAAAATGAAGGAAAAATGCGAGCGTAATTGCTAAAATTAATTCGTTCCAGTACCAGGCTGGTTCCCTCTCAAATATGCTGGCTCCTACTGTGCATTTCCAAGTCAAAGTAACCTGCTAATTGAGATAGAACAATCAGATAGGAAAAATATGGAAGATGATGTCAGATATATCAAGCCACAGGCAAACAGAATTTAAATGCAATATCTGAAATTAGTATTATCTGACAAGGACTTGTCTGGACTGGTATGTGACCCTGTAAGGCTGAGCTTGATCCATTCGCCATAAACGTCATCCACATAAGCACTTGACAAAAACTCCTTTAAATAAAGCACTGCAGCCACCTAGCCTTGAAAACATGCAAGTGTTCAGGAACATTCTGATCACAAACTGGAATTAAGCAAAATCCTTCCATGTACTTGTAGACACTTCAGAAGCCAGTAAGAGGTGGATCTGTTGAAGCCAATAAGAGTAACAAACTGAATTAAGTAACAGAACAACCAGAAGTCACTAAAAGGCAACAGTGATCCATCAGTGAGTTCGTCTCTCGAGTTCATCTTTACAAGGCTGCAGGACAGTAATTTTTGCTTGGCTCATAATCAATGCTTGCTAATGCTATGTTCTCTGGTTCTGCCTAACACTGATGAGATAAGGAACAAAAGGATCAATGCTCTCATTGTGTTTACTGGGAAACCAGTAATCAGGACAGAGGACTCAATTCCCTGAATCCTAATTATACATGAATTTGCTCAAGTATCTATTTAGACTGGTGTAAATTATGAACAAACAGCAACAAATAGACGAGAAGAGAAAAGTGTCAGTGGCAGAAAACGTGGACAGGATCAAATATAAACCTATGCTGCTGCTGTATAAAGGCACTTCTAATTTTCCTCTGCTGTCGACTGCTGTGTCAGACCACAAATCATGTAGCAAACCTCACCTGCCTCTTCTCAAAAATTCTCAAGTTGGGCATCCACTATGAAAAAAAGACTCTTATTTCATTGAGATTACCTGCCCATCTGGACTCATACTTTGATTCCTGATCTTCTGAACAGTAAAGACAGCAAAGAAACCTTAGAAAAATGGTTTCTTTTTATCATCTTAGCAAAACAAGATGATAATGACATTCCTGTTCTCTCTCCTCTAAAGGGAATTTTCAGTAGGTCAATCAGAATTTTGATGTTAGTTAACTACCAAAATTAATTTCTGATTTTCCATTTAGCTACAGAACTAGCTGAGAAAGAAAAAAGAACACAGCATATAATCAAAAACAGGATGAAAAATGGAAAAGATTCAAACAATGGTCACAAGTGTACTTTTTATTTTCCAGGTGCACAATAGCTTTAAAAATTTCTCTTTTAAGAGGCGTGAAAGGATTGCAAGGAGATCTAGTGTGGCAGCCTATGACACATGTATATTGTGCAAGTTACAGTATTTTTCTCTGATGTGTTTGGTGCTGTCCAGTGTTGAGAACAGGCTACTAGTGTACATGAGCTCAGCTGGATAGTCTGTGTTCTTGTAATGGGCTGTTTTGTTAAAGAGCTACTTGACAACCAATGTATTTGTTATTTTTAAATTCCCTGAAAAAATTCAGACTCCTAGCTCATGAAAAATGCATCCCTTCTGAAATACTACCTAAACTGAATATATACACATTCATTTTTGAATAATCACACTTACAGATACTTTATATGGAAAAAGAATCCAAGTTCGTGATTACTGATATTTAATATCAGCAAGGTCACACTGGTAAAATACCTAATTAGCAAAAAAAAAAAGTTTTCCATCTCAGTTCTTCTGCTTGTTACAGTCTAAGAAAGACTCTTCAAAATAAAATCTTGTACTTTTGATTCTTCTTTATACATGAAAAGAACAGCCTTGTGCCATCCTCAGTGATAGGAAGTGACAGGCAGAGCATGACATCACTCTTTGTTTTTAACTGACTGCCTTCTGGTGAATTTATTTTGCTGTCAGTAAATATTATGGCAGTGTTAATCACATTCAGGCTTTAAGGAGACAGAAGCCTTGTGCTGAGTTTGACCCCAGAAATTGGCAGTTCTTAGCTTTTGAAGGGAGAATCTTTTTTTCCAAATTTGGCACAATGGCTTATCCGCAGACAGATCAATAGGAATGTCTCAGAGAAATGCTAAAGTACACATCAAAGGTCTACAACCTCCAAAGGCATCCATGTGGATTCTTCCACTGTAGCCACACCAGACAGACTCAACACTTACAAAAGCATCAAACCCTGTAGTCAAAAACACAGGTTTATTCTGCAAGTAACTGATATTTAAGGAAACTTGTCACCAGTCTGACTTCAGCAGCTTTTAACAGCTTCCATGTTCTTCTTATCACTATATCACTTGTCTTCTTAGTATCATTACACATGCAATGTCCAAAATAAGATAGGGTCAGTAAGTTTATTACCAGAGAACAAATACATATTTCTGTCCTCCTACAGATAGTGAGAGTCTTTAAAATAAAGAAGTGAAGAAACTGCACCTTCATGATGCCCAAAGCGAGCAGGGATCCAGCACAGACCATGCTCATACTACCTTGTCTCCACTGTCTTTCTAGATCTAGTTGGATTTCCTCATCCACCAACTCGTCTTTTGGCTTCCCTTCAAGGAAAACACTGTCATTTATTAATCCAGTATTCAAGAATGCCGTAACTTTAATAAATATCACATCATAATTGTTATTACTAAGTAGTGCTACTAGTAGAAGACCAAAATCTGAAAACACAAGTTTTGCATGCCCACAATAATAAGAACAACTAGATAGATGCAAGGGCAGAAAATAGGTGATTTCCACCTAAAAAAAAAAAAAAAAGAGTATAGCGAGAAGTCTGGTCTCCTCTCCGTCCTTCACTAACACTCCCGCTCCAAATCACAGAATCATAGAATCATAGAATCAGCTGGGTTGGAAGGGACCTCTGAGATCATCAAGTCCAACCCTTGATCCACTACCGCTGCGGTTGCTAGACCATGGCACTAAGTGCCACATCCAGTCTCTTCTTAAAAACCTCCAGGGATGGAGAATCCATCACTTCCCTGGGCAGCCCATTCCAATGTCTGATTACCCTCTCTGTAAAGAAATTCTTCCTAATATCTAACCTAAACCTCCCCTGGCACAGCTTAAGACCATGCCCTCTTGTCTTGCTGATAGTTGCCTGGGAAAAGAGACCAACCCCCACCTGGCTACAACCTCCTTTCAGGGAGTTGTAGAGAGTGATGAGGTCTCCCCTGAGCCTCCTCTTCTCCAGGCTGAACAGCCCCAGCTCCCTCAGCCTCTCCTCATAGGACTTGTGCTTGAGTCCCTTCATCACTTCATGCCTTAAGTCTGCAAACAGCATATACACAACTTAAAGGAATTACTTGTTGACTAAATCACACAGCAGCTGGAATTAGTAAAACACTAATCTCTTTTGGTAAGAGACCCTGTGAGTCCTGGTTGAAACAAGTGGTCGACCATCAGGCTCTACTGTTTCTTGCATCAGGATAAAAGTCCTTAGTGTTGCTCTTTCTGCTTTCCTTTCTCTGAGGATTCTGTATCTTTCCATGCTTTGCTTCTTGAATCTATAAACTGTTGATTCCATCTCAACAATTTTGATTCTGCCTACAATTTTACTTTTCTTATCTGGCATGGCTCAAGGTTTCTTAGTACGTCCTCTCAAGTCTTTCTCGCTATTTTTGCAGAAGTCAGAAGAAAGGTTAGTTGATTGGGCTGAAAAAGAGGGTCTGCACCCTGATGGCATTGTGTAGCCTACAAACTCTGAACAGTACGGGGGAATTGTCCCGATTTCCATGTGGAGTAGGTCTTCCAGATGACATCTTCTTATAAAATTAATTTTCTGTTACTGAATAGACCAGTGAGATGCTTATAAGGAAAGGCTACACACGTTAACGAGAGTGTAAGGCAGAACATCCCTACATATTTCCACGTTATCATTATCCAAGTAAAAACTTGAAAATACTCAAAAAGCGGGTGCGACATGTTATGTACACCGAGATGCCTCGGTGCGGTTACGAGCCGAGCCGCAGCACTGCGCTGCCTCACCGAGCGCATCTCCACACATTAACAAAGGGCGACAGTCACGACATGACGTAGCCGACAGCTCATGCGCCACCCGACAACTCCTGCGCCCGCCGCCGCGACTGAGAAGGAAACTGTGTGCCAGCCCGCGGCTTTGGGAGCATTCCCGACGGGACCCGCCCGACCCCGGCTCCCCGGGGGCTCCGGGCACATACGCCTTTAGAAAAGCCACGGCAGCAGCAACGCGGCCCCGGGCCGGCGTCCGCCGGAGCGCCATGAAATAAAAAAGCGAATCGTCTCGTCCCTAGTTTTCGTTTGTCTCTTTGCCCGGCGTAATCCGCTATTTTCTTCCGGTGCATTATTTTCTTCCGGTGCATTCGCCGCTGCAGGCGCGGCGCGGGCGGCGACGATGGGCGGGCGGGTGACCCGCGTTTTCCGGACCTTCAACGTGGAGAACCGGGCCCGCCGCGAGATCAGCAAGGAGAAGCCCACGCCCGCGCCGCGGCACCGCACTGCCCGCATGGACGCGGCTGCCGGCGGGGGGCGGTGTCCGTGGGCCCGGCGCGGTGCCGTGGCGCGGGCGGGGGAGGGGAGAGCGGGTGCCGGGTGCGGGGGGCGCGGGCGAGTATGGGGCGGTGCGGGGCGGCGGCGTCGCGGCGGGGCCGGTGACATTGAGAGCGGAGAGCGCGCGGGGCATGCCGGGAGCCGCGGCGGCGGCGGCGGGGGTGGCTCATGGGGCAGTCCATGGGGAGGCAGCTGATGGAAGCGGCTGCTGGAGGTGGTTGCTGGGGGCAGTTGCTGAGGCCGGTTGACTAGGGCCGTTGCTGGGGGCAGTTACATGGGGGTGGTTGCTGGGGCAGTTGCTGAGGCAGTTGATAAGGGCCGTTGCTAGGGGCAGTTGCTGGGGTGATACTGCAGATCTGTACCCAGTGTGCCACAAGCTTCCCACAAGCGTGTGCTTCCCACAAGCGTGTGCTTCCCACAAGCGTGTGCTTCCCACAAGCGTGTGCTTCCCGCTGTGCTGTGGCAGGTGACCGGGCGGCACTGCACTGTGAAGCAGCATTGTTAAAGCCAGAGCGGTGGGGAGAATGTCAACTTGCCAAGAAGGCCTGTACTTTTGGAGGAGCCATGCCGTGCCTTCTGGGGAAGCAGTGAGCTGGCAGAACTAACAAAAAGGAAACAATTTGACTCAAATCTGTCTTTTCTCCTTTTTTAATCCCCCTTCCCTTCTTCTCCTCACTGCCTTTAGATCAACCAGAGATAAAAGAAGAAATTTTAAGAAAGGACGATAGGCTTCTCACATTGCTAAAAGATGTTTATGTCGAGTCCAGAGATCCGCCAGTACAGGTGAGTATGTCTCTTTGTAGGAGCCATACCAGCATCAGCTTTGGGGTCACCAAAGTCAGTGCAAATTTTGTGTCAAGAAAAATGCTCTATCAATGCCTAAAAACTACCTTATTTTAGTGGATAAAAGTGGTGGGTTTATTACCCTTATATACATCAGTAGCACTGACTGTACCTGACCCTGTGTTTTGAACATGTGATGGACTGTGATTATACAAGGTTTTAAATGCTTACAGAGTCTTCCTTTTTAACATTGTGTTGATCCTGTTTTGTTTTTTACTTAAATTCTCACTTGGGCAGTTGTCCAACCTTTTGCAAAGACACAAGAATTTGCCAGAGATTGCTTGTGGCATTGCAAGAAGAGATTAAGACTGCTATGGCAGCAGTGATGTGATAGTGGACAAAGATGTTAACATTTTAATGGAGTCTTTAAGTACTGATGTTCATGTCATATAGCGCAGAGACTTTTTTTTATCTGGCTGATGAAGTGCCTTAGGTTTTTTCTGCTTAACCTTACGGCTTGTATGGTTATCAGTTTCTTTATTGCCAGGTTGCAGTCTTTGACTTGGGAAGGCAAAATGTACTCCTTCTCATTCAGTAAAATGCAGACTGGGGTTCAGTCTCCTGTTTTCCATCATGTTATGTTATGGCTTGTGCATTTTACTTGTTGCATTATTGGACCACTTTATTCCAGCTACTTTATTCAATAATAAAATTTTTATAATAATTTTTAGAATCAGCAAAATTCCTAAGTCTCTCTAATTTGCCACTTACATGGTATTCAAGTCTAAAAATATTTAAAATGCAAACAAATTTCTTCAGTCTCTCCCTGAAGTTTCCATTTAATCTCTATCCTTAATTTTCATCATAGAGGATTGTACTTTAATATTCAAGTGCTAAAGGTCTAATTTCAGTATCTTTCAATAAGCCTGTCAAGAGAGCTTTGAGAAAAAGCCAAAACTGGAACAAATCTTTCCTTAATTCTGAGGTTGCTGCCACATAAGACTTGCTCGTTTGTGTCTGCTTGTAGTTGTTAGGAAGAACATGATTGATGTGTAAGCACAGAGATCTATGGGCAAAACTTACTCCAAACGCTTCCTTCCATTCCTGATGTCACACTTTGTGCATTGTGTACATTATGTGTACCTACCTCTATGTGTGTTTGGTATGTCTGTCTGTGGTAGGTGGAAAAGCACCAGCTCTAGAGTCCTGAATAGGCAGATGCCCAGAGACAGATCATTTAATCAAGACTTGAAAAATCATTCATTATCCAGGCATAGTTTTAGCACAAAGTAGAAGGAATACATGGAGGACAGATCAGACGTTCTCTGTAGTTTAGAAACAGACACACAGATGTAACATCTACATCAGTTTTCTCAGCATGTGAGTTAATACAGGGTGTTTGTGCACCAGTCAGTGGCTGTGGACTCTGATTACTTTAAAAGTACTTTTTCTTAAATTTAAGAAAGATTTAATTGTGTCCTTTTGTGTGTGTGTGTGTCATTCACTAGTAAAATCTTAATAAAAGGCAATATGAGGAAACCAAAATTGGTTTGGAAATTACTTGAAAATATGAAGGGATCTTGGAGAAGAGACTTTGTGTGTCTTCATGCTTCAGTAGTCATGGCAGTGAAACTCTATATGGTGCTGCAAAATAGTTTCTTTTTGTCCAGGAAAGCTTGTTCTCTAGGCAAAGGAAGGAATATTTTTAGTAGCAAAACTAAAATTTGAATATGAAAGGAAGGGGAGAGAGACTACATAAAAAAGTTTTCCAGTAGTATCAGAAGGATACCAATTTGTTATATGATTTTATTTTTTTTTGTCCCTTGCAGTGAATCAGTACCAAGTATTAGGTTATCTGCGTTTACATTTGGCTACCAAAGTCTGTAGTTTGCTTTGTATGAAGGGCTGCCAAGTCTGTACAACACGTAGAGTGCAATGGATGTGATACTTTTCAGCATTTGGTTGGGAGATGACATGTAGGCAGTTGTATGTAGAATGGCTGTGAAAGAAATTACAAGAAGCAAGGCTGGCTAAGATTATTTTTTTTGTGAAAATGAAGAAAGCTTACAGGAATTGCCATATTTAGGAAAACAGCTTTGCTACAATATGCATAGTAAACAGAACTGTTAAGTTCTTTTTGTTTTCCTTCCCACAATTAGGTAAAAGATGGAGGTGGAGAACATCTTCCGTGTAAACAGGAGGAAAAGAGACTTACAAAACTAGGCAATTTGGGAGCTCTAGATGTTAAGAAAGTTTCCAAAGGCAAAATTTCCATTGTGGAGGCTCTGACACTTCTTAATAATCATAAACTTCATCCTCAAATATGGACTGCAGAGAAAATAGCAGCAGAATACAGTCTGGAACTGAAAGATGTCAACTGTCTTCTGGAATTCTTCATTCCTTTCACCGTGCAGGAATTTCCTAAAGAAACCAAAAAAGCTATAAAGTCAACATAAAAATACTTGCCAAAACCTGGTGTGATCTCACTTGTGTCTTAATTTTACTCTTAAGTATATTCAGTGTCTGAAAGTTCAGAGTCGGTAACATGTTGTGCAACAATGCCACTTCCTTATACCAGTGAGATGTATTCAAGCAATTCCATTCTGTATTGGATGGCTTCAATGAAATGCAGCAATTACAGTTTGTAAACCAGAATATGACCAGTAAGTGGTATGAGAGCATGTCACACAGTTCTGATTATCCCATTCAAACATTACAAGTTCAGTTAAAGCACTTTACCTTAACATTGAAAGATTGCCTTTCTTAGCAGAGACTTCCTGGCCTGCAGCTAAACAGGTGCTCTGCAGGTGTTAGCTCTGCAGTTTCATGTTGCTGTGTTCTTTCAAGGATTTGTTGCCAAGGTGTGTGTATATGCAAACAGCTGTCTTTCTTTTGTATAAGAATGGAGTAGTAGTTATACTTTGTAAAGAAGGTTAACCACAAGATTTGGGAAATTCAGCTGTGTCAACTATAAAATAAAAAGATGAATAGCAAGAAGGCCTCTTTCTGGTGCTGCAACAGTAATGGCTGATACATAGCTCCTTTTCTACTCTATTCTGATTTAGCTTAAATACCTGCACCTCTCTAGGTGCTGTCAGCCAGGGAATTTGTAAAGAGCAATGATCTTCTAGCACCTGCCATGGTCTCAGCAGTCCATGGCATCTGCTGTATGAGAAATAATGCTTCATGTTAATAGGTAGCTGTGCAATTTAACTGGATCTACTAATTGGACCCACTAGTAGGTCTTTTGTGAATATGTGCCCATCCTGTTACAACAACCCTTTTTTTTCCCGTGGAGGCATTGTCTAACTGACCCGATGTGGGCTAGGTCAGGTCATGTCTACTCACAGCAAGTTACCCACATACTACCAGACTGAGGATGAACAGCATCCTTTCCAATTGTTCGTAAAGGATGACACAAACTGTGAGGTGGTAGCGGTGGATTGTAGTCTTCTTGATGCTATGACTGTTTAGGTCTGTGTCGGTAAGAAGTTTTGCACTTACTGTAGTGAAAAGTGGTTCATGTTTTCCAGATAAGCTGGGGCAGATAATCAGAACTGATATTTAAAAATGCATTATGGCTGCCTTCATTCAAAACCCAAAAACTTAATTTTGTGTGGCACTAATATTTCTAGAGCCCATCACCAAAGAAGGGGAATTTATTAAAAGGATGTAAGTTGGTACTAGGCCTACAACGTAACTTTCTTTTCAAGAACTTTTCTGCCTGGTCTTAGATTTAGAGTCTGGTAAATACTTTAGCAAGAAGATGATCAGCTTTATTATTTCACAGCAAGATTCTTTCCCCTTCTCTCTCGGAGTTGGAACACAATATTTACAGTACAGTTTGCCAGAGTGTATTCGGGGTTTTGCTTGATTCACTTCTGAAGTACATAACACTGTACCATAGTAGAAGATGACACCAAGTGCATTGTATAAGAATTCAAAATTGTTAGTCTTTGGATGTGTGGGGATAGGGTTGTCATTTGTCCTGTAATATAAAATGGGGTACAGAGCTGCACTCTGAAACTAATGTATCTGGGTTATGTACAACACTAAGATTTCTTTGCTTTGCACTCTTATTTTATAGAATGTTTTAATAGAAATACTTCATTGTTTGAATCCTGTTCATCCTAATGTAATATTTAAGTAATATTTGGAAAACAGCTACGGAATGCATTTGGTGCAGATATTGTTGCTGTTATTATTGGACATGCTGCGATTTCCTTCTTTAAAAATGAATCTTTTAATTATGGATTGGAGTCAATTAAAAACACACCAGAACTGGCACCAGACAGCAGTTTAACCATGCCCCCCTGACCACTGTGATATGTATTTTGGCATCTTCTGTCTGCCTTTGTGAAAAGTCTTGTAATGTGTCAGCACCATGACAGTGTCCTGTTTCATGTTGAAAGTCCCCAGAGGCATTATACTACTGCACTGCTTACACCCTCAATAGGCACATGCTTTGGGACATTTGATGCTCATCATGTTCAGTGCTCCAGCCATACCTTCAGGACAAAATCCTGTCCACAAATGTGATGATTGCAAAGCTATTCCCTGTTTCTCTGCAGCCAGGCTCTCTTCCTCAGAATGTATCATCCACAGTGGGAAGCAGAGGTCACAGCAAAGTTGGTCTAGGGATCCATCTCCCTGGAAGCAGGTAAACTGGTGGCCCAGAAGGCTCCTCTGGAGCAGGGAACTTCTTTGGCAAAGGGCGCTCACTCCAGGAAAATTAGATGCAATGCAGTTTGTCAGCACACAGATTCTTCTGCTGGTCACCCGCCCCACCTGCTGGGCAGTGTCAAACCAGCACTTCAAAGGTAGTGCTGATTGTACAGGATCATGTAAAATCTGTACCATTATCTATCCAAATTATGTACAGTCTGAATGTTTAGCTTTCACTGTGTCTTCAGACATGGAGCATTTTAGTTGTCTGAAGCTTACAAGGAGAGCCAGAAGCATGGATCTTTACCCTGGTGGGAAAGCCTGTCCCTGATCAAGCACTCTCGCTGCTACCATCTTGTCCTGTGTCCGCTTATTGACCACAGCAGGTGTGTGTGCTTAACACACCAGCGTTCCAGTGACTATGTATTTGAAGATAATGCTGTCTTTAGAGTTGATGTCTGGGATAAGACTACTCTTACTGTTCCGTCTTTTCTGGAACTACTTAGTTCCTTTTTTCTGGTTTCAAGGGACTCTTTACCCATCAGTTCTCTTGCCTGCTTACTAGTTTCTAATTGGAATAATGGTATTTTCTTTACCCTTCAGACTTGATTTTGTCTGTGTTCCTTTCTGTCTATATCCCTTTCCTACAGCTGTTTGGCTGTCAGCTTAAGGAGAAGGCATTCTTCAAGCAACTGTTTTGAAGAGGCAATTATGAGGAATTTGTGGGAACTCACAATTCAGTTTTCTGGTACTCATATCTGAAGAATTTTTCATGTTTTGTTGCCATGCATGCAGTGCATTGAAATGTAGCTTAGGTCTTTTTGGCCACCATATAGGATCATTGCATTTGGTAAGGAACAACCTGTCTCACTCAAACTGCTTTTTTCTTGTGGAATTAATGTAAAATGTATATTAAGTATGAGCTTTGTAAGCCTGTAAGGGATTTGTTTCATTTCTTGTGTAAATGGCACACGGTTGACGAACTTCTTATATGTGGCATTATTATACCAGTTCTCCAAATGTCACTGAATAAATTCCAGGCTCCCTTGGGCACTGATACAGAGTGAACACACAGGGGCAGGCTGAGCCTTATTGGAAAATGAGGGTTACATTCCTGGTGAGAAATAAAATTTATTTTCTTCAGGGGAGTTCCAGCAGGTATACTGGAATTCCTGGCTTGATTTTTTTTTCTTTTTTAAAAAGATTCTTTAGGGGGAGTCTAGTAGCTCACTTACCCATATTTTCTTGGACATAGTCCCATTTCTCCAGCTTTGTTCTATCACGAAGTCTATTCCTAGCCTTCTCCAGCCAGTCTTTTCTGCTATGAAAACTTCATATAGTTGCACTCTTGCTCTGTACTAGCTCACATGCAAATGTTGGTTGTATCCTGCCCTTTCAGTATCAACAACCTATTTTATTTCTGCAGAGCTCTCTTGCCTTCTAGGAGTAGCACACCTGCTGAGGTAAACATGAGAGGACTGAGCACTTGTTTTGCTCTGCAGAATTTATGAATAGGACAGGTTTTCAAAAGGAATGTAGCTTTTACATCTTCAAAAGCTGCTCTTTTGGGATATGTGAACCTAAGTCATCTTTTTCTGTCTCACTGTATATGTATTAATCATAGCTTGGTTCTTGCAGTCTGATGGCAAGATAGCAAGATTGGAACTGTGAGGCAGGAAAGTGTTTTAACTCTGCTTTCCATGCAGGTTAGTCAGAGGGACCTTCAGTACAAAAAGTGATCTTTCTGTAGCCTTTCAGCACAGGAACTTGTCTTTTAAGCTGCCTCTTTTTACTCAAGGAGAAAAGAAAATCATGTTTATATGTGAAAGGTGTGTATTGAACTTACAAAATGGAATTTCTTACTTCTGTATTGAAAAATGGAGTCAAAGCTCAAGTAGTCATAAAAAAGGATCAAAATGCAAAAGATAAAAAAGGTGGCTGTCTCACCTTGTTCCATGTGAGCATCATAAGTCTGAGATTGCATGAAGCTTCATGTTTCACAGCTCTGTTCTGCAGCCCCTTTTTAAACAGGATTTTTCTGGTTCTTAATTAAGTGGTGCTGGTGTTGAGCTGACAGGGGAGGCCTGACCAGAGCAAGTGAGCTTCAGGTGCAGACAGGTTTTGGCATTTGAGACTGTGGCAGTTGTACACCAATATGGTATTAGCAATCAAAACAGCCTGCCAGTGCTGTTATTAAATCTGTTTCTAGCAATCTACAAGTCTAATGAATTCTGTAACCTTTCACAGTTTAGGTACTGGTGGGTTGTTATCAGAGCTAAGTGTTTTCTGCTGAAAAAGACTGATAAATCCCATGGATTAAATTCTCTTGGAAACTTAACCTTAGTTTTCTTGGTCTGAAACAGAGGCTGAGATTTACACAGCAGCAGTGTCCAGTAACAATACTTTATCTCCTGTATCGTGCTGGAGGGAGAGCACCGTGGTGCTCCTGTGGCTTTGCAGTGTGGAGCAGGGTTTGATGTGTCTACTGACAGACAAAGAATTAAAAAAATAAGTCTACCAAGGTGGTTCTTCTGTGACAGTGATGCAAAATCCCCTTTGGGTGTGGGTTACTTCAACTGCTGAAGTTCTGTCTTTGGATGAGATGTTTTGGCCTCCTGACTGGACTAATGCTGCATTACCCTGGAGGGAAGCAACTGGCAGGATAGACCCCATAATCATCTCCTATAAGGATTCCTTGCATTGGAATGGAAAATGTGTGGTGTCTTGTAGGAGTGAGGCCACTATTTTTAGTAAGCTGAGGGAAGTGATGGTGTGGCTGAATGAATTTCTACTTTTGAAATAGTCATTCAGCAGCACCCACACCTGCGAGCTGGGATCATGTAGGGACTGAGGGATCCCAATGATGATGAGCTGCACATGGTGCTGGTGAAAGCTAGATTCAGTCCTGCCAAGGGCTGCTGTAACTGGAAGCCTGAATGTAAAGTCACAGCTGGGAGCTCTGGTTAACACAGAGATTGGGGCTCTGAAGAAAGGACAACAGACAGTGCTGGCAACCTGGGTGCAGCTGGGAGTGCAGAGCTGGTTATAATTGCCTGTGTTGGCAGCAGGAAAAAGAGATAAAGGTGGAGTCTTCAGAACATTTTCTCTGACTCTTTCGTTAATTATACCGGGCTTTGTTCCCAGGCAAATCATCACAGCGTGGTTCATAACTCAAGGAGTTTTGACTCTGCCCATGCCATGCATTGGGTGCGAAGTAGAGGCAGGGCAATGAAACAGGGGCAGAGCACAGTAGGCCTGGATGGTCAGCTCAGCTGCTGTATGTGTGGGAGTTTGCATTGCAGACGTGTCACACTCCATTGCCATCTGTCCTGGTCTGTGGTGTTTGCAGCACAGCACTGTAGGCTAAAGGATGCTACAGGCTTGATGGTTAAGTGTCTCCTCTTAAAGTGGGGTTGTGGATTTGCATCCCCCTTAATGCGAAGCAGAAATTGAATGCTAGGTAGGAGTCTATCTTAGCAGTATCCAGGCCCCCTAAAAGTTGTAAACTATTGATCTCATTTTAGTTCCATAATTGCTTTGCACCATTAATTTCCTTCATGAGCACCAAGAGTAGCAGGGCTCAAGTCCATCTTGGTGGGGCTGAGGTGGGGAAATAGTAGGGGCTACAGCCCAGTGGGCACAGGAACGGGGCTCACTGCTGCTCAGGTAGGGAAGCCTTGCTTGTTCCTTATCACCCTGTTCCCAGTGCTGCAGCCCACTACAGCCCACCTCCTCTCTTTATGCTACCTAAGGCAATTTTCAGACCACTTTATGAACCACTTTAATTCATCAGCATGGCAGAAAACAAACCAAAACACGTATATTTAAAAACTGAGAAGGAGAAACAGTCTTTACCATTGTCAGCATCAGTGGCTACCCTTTGGCTGCAGCCAGCACATATTCAGCTTACTTGTATTATCAGCCATGTCTACTGGGAGAAAGAAGTTATTAAAATTCGTTATGTTTTTCTTGCGCAAAATTTAGGGGCAAAAAGCTGAACATGCAGAGGTACCAAAATGCTTCTGTGAAATTTTTGAAATGCATCATCTCCAAAATATTTGATTTGGGATTGGAAAAGCATATTGTAAAACCTGTTTTTTTATTTGTAAAAACATATTTTGGTTTGGTGGTATGCAATGACATTGATTTCTAAGAACAGTTCAAACAGTATGCAAAGTATTTTGTTCACCAAACAATACACCAAAGATACTCCTCGCTTTACCAAATAATGAAGATTTTTTTTTTTTTACTTTAGTCAATCTCAAAAACAAATGCTAAGACTTTTGTTAAACAAAAGTTTGCCCCATACTAGTTATTACCATTCCCACCCTTACCTAAATCCAGTCCTCCCACTCCCCCTGCTACTTTGTTGACAATTATCATCTGTCAGGTTTCTAGTCCTGTTTCATAGATAGGCAATTAATTGTGTACAATGAGCAAGGCTGATTTACTGTCTACCAAAGCTACAGTGAAACTGGAATAAATAGAAAGCAAGTGCATTGAATAGCAATGAATCAATGTAAAAGAGGCTACTGAAGATGTCTTCAGGAAGAAATAATACCACACTCTTAGCCTTGCTTCTCCACAGAGGAAAGTGGGAATAAATTTCATACTGTGTTCTGCCTTTCTCAATTAGCTGTCACCAGTTAAAGATTTCCTTTGTGGGAATGAATTCACAGTTGTTGTCACTTAACAAAGATAAATTCTATCAGCTCACTTCTGCACATGCAATACTTCAATATTAAACCCTTTTTATATTCCAAAGTTTTCATTAATGTAGCAATTTGAGAAAGAGCCATTTTTCTTGTGACTCTCTTAATAGGTTGACATTTAATCATGGTTTCTTAACCCTTTTAAAATAAATGTACTGTTGTGTACATTTGGAATAAAAAATATTTGAATTTCACCATGGTCACATAGCTAAAATTAAAAACTGAGAAGCTGCTACTAAAACCAAGTCTGTTCTTTCAACAAACAGCATAAATACCTGCTTGTGATGCATAGGGTACGGGACATACATAACTCTCTAGCCTTCAGAAAGCAATGAAACTGCAATGTTTTGGAGATACCCTAAGGAAAAACCATAGTTTTACTGACAGAGCACTATGGGAAACCCTTGTTAGATTTTTAGCCTCAAAATTTTGTGTTTTCTGTCATTCTGCTGCTGTGGAACCAGTTACAGAATTCA
Organism: Lepidothrix coronata; assembly: GCF_001604755.1. Taxonomy (NCBI): domain Eukaryota; kingdom Metazoa; phylum Chordata; class Aves; order Passeriformes; family Pipridae; genus Lepidothrix; species Lepidothrix coronata. Next base: position 228,619 of record NW_016690250.1, on the reverse strand, counting down.
CCCCTTGCTACAACATCACGCTGTAGCACAATATGTTTAATTTTGCCAAAAAAGTGTAATTAGTTCTCAGCTATGAAAAAAGGCTGAACTCACTGTAAACCATGCCTACTCAAATCCTCTTGAGTCTGCTGCAACCTCAAACAATACTTTGAGAAATATGAACTGCTTCCTCTGCCTTAGCTGCTATACTTCTGGAAATGAAAGATGAAAATCTAAATGAAGTTAAAGTCAAAATGCTGAATATATTAATACAAGTTACATAGGGTTCTTGATGTGCTATTAATCCTTTCTGTCTTGAATTTAACCCAGACTCCGTGACAATTTCCCTTGGTTTTAATTTTTAACAATATGAAATACCTTTGCTAAAATAATCTTTTATCCTTAGTGGAATGATAGCACCTCCTTTGCCTTTCCCTGCACAGATCATCTCAGCTTCCTGAATGAGGGAGGAAATGGTAGATAAATAGATTCAAATGTCAGGCTGAAGAATGTGTCATGAAGGATTTTCAAATGCTATGTCCTTTCTACACTAGGCATTAGACATGGATACGTTGCATTTGTGGAGTCTTGATCAAAGGTTTCTTTCCAGTGGAAGACAACTTGAATCTGAACTAACTTCACATGCTGCTGGTTTTCAAGTTATTTTCACGATTAGGAAAAATGATTACTTAAGTGATAAAAATCCAGTGTGCATTTCAATTGGTCAAACCGTTTCTATGGTTGCAGAGTGGTTATCTAAAGATTCAGCTGAAAAAACATGGCTTAAAGATGAGAAAACAGCTTATCTGTTGCATCCCTTCACTAGATACACTAGACAAAAATGGAGTTCCAGGCTGTGGAGGAGATACTGGCAGATGGTTTTGTTGCTGAATCCTTGCAAATAACCCCTCTCTGCAAAAACAGCTGTTCCCAAAAGCCCTGGCGATGCTGCAGGTGGCCCTATTTTTGTTTAATGTTGTTAATTAGCACAGCTTTTAACTGTCCCCAGAGATTTATAAGAATATCATTAAATTTATGCAGGGGACATCTCAAGGGACCTGTTTGCATCATTTGGGAAGGTGACTTACCAGGATGCACCTAAATGTAAACTATGAGAATAATATTTGTTTTGTCTGTGTTCTGCAAGGACACTTCACCTCATAGCTCTTAGATAAGTCATCATACAAAACATTACTTAATTTACCGCTATGTTTTTCTCTGGTTTCCCATTAGGAATAATATTATCTTATTTTTTTCCTGAGGTTTGCTAGCAGCAGAGTTGGAATAAAAAAATTATAGTTATGAGAAATTAATCTTGACTTTTCCTAGGCATGCTTTTTTCCATACGCATCTCTTGCCATGCTACAATAATATTTCTGTTTCACTTTTTAATTTTACTTATGAAATTGCGGATTGTTAGCAGCATCTATAATGTCTGCAATATTTTCAGAGCTTGTCCTTATTGCATCAAGGTTATACAAAGACAATCACATTGGAATGATGAGTACTGGAGTCTTACTGACCTGCAGGACATAAATGACAATTTTAACAATGGCTGGGCAGCCTCCAAGTCAACTGCAGTTAGCCATCTAGACATCTGGGATCTAATGGGACAAGGAATGATTTTGGAAGAAGAACTGAGCATTTCATTTGGGAAAGAGGAAGACCACTTGCTACCTCAAAACATTAAGCACAATGTTGTAAACATTTTTTAATTCATAGGACCAGAGAATAATTTAGATTGTAAGGGAATAACGTATCTTGTGTGGTCAAACTTTGAATACTTCTAAGGCTGGAGATTCCACAATGGGGGCAACCTGTTTCAGTGCTTAACTGTCTTCAAGGGAAAAGTAATTTCTTTATGGCTAGGCAAAATTTCCTGTTGCAACTTCTGACTATTGCCCATCGTTGTTCTGCTGGAAGAGTGACTCCATATTGCTTATGCCTAGCCAAACATCTCTCAGCATCACCAGAATATTCGAAATTATGAGGAAAGAAACCTGGTTCCATCCATCTGTTCTTTACTTCTTTGCTTGGAATTTTATTCTTCCAATTCCTGTTTCTACTAGGAACTAACTCTACTGCCTCATCTATAAAATGTAAGTAGAGAGAAAAGGTACTGTAATATAGCTTAAAAGACAAAGAAATCATTCAACAGAATACAAATATACAATTTAAGGATTATTCCTGCAATAGTAACACCGTCATTCTTCCTGCTGGCTTGCATGTTTTCTCTGTAAATACTTAGTACCAGGCAATACATTTGTCTCTGGAAAGCAGCAGCCAGGGCTGTGGGTGGGTGAACAAGGAAATAAGAGCAAAAATCCAAACAAAATTTATCCTTGTTTTTTCTCTGTGGTTTACCACTGGAAATAATATTGCCTTATTTTATTTAATGAACAGTAATGTAGAAGAATTATATGTAAGCTCCCAACTGCTCCTCTTCCCTTAGCAACTCCTCTGTTGTAACATTTTCTGGTAATAAGGTTACAGGATCCACATTACAGTCTGAGCATTTTATGGAAGGAATTGTTTCCATTTATTGCATACTTTAAAGATCCACAGTTGTTACTCATTTTCTAAGGCACCAAACTCTATGAAATAGTTGGAAACAAGTCTATTATAGATTGTTATGATGCCTTGATTCTATGTTTTAATAGTATTGATACATTGATACAAGCAAGGTGACATTTTACTTTCAAGTTCTCTCACATTTACTCAATGATGCCACAAAAAATAATCCAGTTTCTTAATGCCTCAAGTCTACATCAGAGATATGAAGAAATCTCTATTATTTCGATCACTGCCTTAGGAGCATCCACCAAATTGTTGTCATTATATCCCTTAAATCACTCCAGGAAGACTCTCTGATCGTCCTGTGACATATGCACATTTTCTTTCTGGTAGATGTTCACCTTAACTTCAAATCAATGACAAAAGAAAGCCAAAAAATTCTGACCTGCCACAAGAGGACTGTGGGAGAACTGGTGAAGTCCAGCCTGTGTCAGTGCAGGGGTACACTGTTATCCACATCAAGTGAATGGAATGAGCTAGACCTTCAAGTTCCTGATCCTGCAGCTTAGATATGTGAATACCTATTTACATAAATGGTCAGGTTTCCACCAACAGAAATGATGCATGTGATCAAAAATATCCACAATAAGATTAAGGTGTCTATGAATTTCTCAGAAATAAGACTAGTTCAGTTAAGATTCTGGTGTTCAGGGATTTTTTTGGCTGACAGATAAAAATATTGAAATATACTCTTCTGTGAAAGTGTGAAGTGGCACCCTGTGAAGACTTCTGAGATGTAAAAGGCATGATAATGCTCAAATCATGTGCTATTGATCTGACGATGTGAGAACACAAAGTATAGATTATTTTAATAGTCAATTAGTCTCATACCCTAGAGCCTTCTTTTTAACACATAGCGATACAGCATTATGGTACATAATGAAATCTCTGACATCCTGAGTCAGTGAATGACACTGAAATTTAAAACAGAAAAAGGGTAAGTTGCTTACAGACAAATATGATTTATTACTGCACAATGGAGAAAGACGTGTACGCACAAACACACAGTATTATCATTCTCTTATTAGATTTTGAGAACAGTCTAAGCTTACTCAAGTGTGCTAAGCTACGTTTGGAAAGACAATCTCTTTTATAATCTCCCCCGAGAGAGATTGTAAAATCTCTGGATCATCAATTTGTGCTTTGTCAGATGCTGGCACTGTTACATGGGTGGGTTAGATCCCAGTAAGTATAAAGGTATTTCACCTGCCTGCACTGAGGAAAACATTTGTACGTGAAATGAGAAGGAAATGTGTTCAGCAGGTCAAGGAAGGAGATTCTGTCCCTCTACTCCAATCTGGTGAGACCCCACCTGGAGTACTGAATCCAGCTCTGTTGTCCACGGGACAGGAAAGACATTGACCTGTTAGAGTGGGTCCAGAGAAGGGCCACAAAGATCAGAGTGCTGGAGCCTCATTACTTAATGAGAGAATTGAGTCGTTCAGCCTGGAGAAGAGAAGGCTCTGGGAAGACCTTATAGGTCCCTATCAATACAGTCAGAGGGCCTGTAAGAAAGAGAGGGACAGATTTTTTTACACCGGCAGATGGTGATAAGACAAAAGGAAATGACTTTAAAGAGGTTTGATATAGACTAGATATAAGGAATAATTTTTGTATGACAAGAGTGGTGAAACCCTGGAACAGGTTGCCCAGAGAGGTGGCAGATGCCTCATCCCTGGAAACATTGAAGGTCAGCTTGGGTGGGGCTCTGAGCAACCCGATCCAGTTGAAGATGTCCCTGCTCATTGCAAAGGGGTTGGAAAAAATTACCTTTAAAGGTCCCTTCCAACCCAAACTATTCTATGATTCCATGAAGGTTAGCCTATTTCACACGTACCATTAGCAACTAGAAAGTAGCAATACTTTATCTGTTTTCACTCATTATTATAAATAAACTGGATCTTCATCCAGATTTGCCACACAGGATAGATATCAAAGATTTGTATAATAATATTTAGTGTTTAGAAAATATTTTATCATCACTGTGGAGTACAATTTGCATTATTCCAATTTTTCATGCCAGCGTGATTTGTATGGCAGCCAATGTATGCTAATGAGAGAATTTCCCTAATTAATTTCTGTCAGTGTGCTGCCCTAACATGACTTAAAATATACTGCTTATATTAAATGTATTAAAAGTGCTTATACTTCCCATTGTATACCGGGGAGTAATCTGCAATTAACAGCAAGTGTTTACAAAAATCTTTAGATGCACATATTCTAATTAAAGTGAACATCCAACGTGTTGGGCAAGGATGAGTCATACTTCATGACAGCTCTGCAGGGAATGGGATCTTAGTTGTATATTCTATTAAAGCAATGACAAACAAGAACAAATTGTTTTCTTTTGTGTGAAATGTATTTTGTGCTGCTTACTGCATGCCTGAAGGATTAGTGAACATGAAAGCATGAAGCCTGGGCATACATACTGCATGGGACAAGCATGGCAGTTGCAATGGAGGGCTGGAGGGAGCTATTTGAAAACTCAGTTGATTAGGCCTTGTAACTAAGAACAAAACCTACTCTATGAGCATTTTTATCACTCAGGAGCAAGGTACCAGCATATGCCACCCTACTTACCATGGTTTCCATTCAGCCAGAGCACACTCTTGGAAAAGAAACAACTTTAGTTTTATATTCATTACCTATATCCCTTGGGTATCTTAAAACCAGAATTACAACTTGAACTATCTAAGGACAGATCATCATGATTTCGTTTTTGAACACAATACGTATTTTCCCAGACCTAAAAGCATCTCCTCTCACCCCAGCAAGGTTTGATACTAAACACATTCACAGGGAAACCTTTTGTCAAAGAGTGCTGAACCTTTTAAACATGGCAGGTTATGATGTACCCTGACAGAGAATGGATTGTACAATTCCACCCAGCACCACCACCACCATGGTACCGTCATGTCACTCGCAGGTGATGATGGGGATGAAGACCTGGAAAAGGCTGCTGGGAACCTCCAGCAGCCACCATCAAAGCCACTGCCTCCTGCCACACCGCCACAAGGCCATGCTGAAGAAAAAGTGTGAGGGCAGTGCCCTCTCAAAGAGAGTAGTTGCTTGTAGTCTCATAAAAGAATTAAGGTGTTTTGAAGACAGTGTTTATTATGAAGGTGTCAGCTTCTGATCTTTGCACCTTTCAACAACTCCAGAAAGTGCAATGCACAGTGACCTACCCTTAGCAAGGCCTCTGGCTATATTTAAATCACACAATTTTCACTGTGATACTTCCCTAGGAGAAATTTAGTTTGGGTGATACCGCATACACACAAAGAAGCAAATTATGAAAGGGATTAATGCTATCAGAACAATGGCCAGTGTTCTCATTTTGTTCTGAATTTTCACCTTCTCCATGCAGCTGTGGTGTTCTCAGCATATNAACAGAGACAGCAGAAGCTGGTCTTTAGGAAGCAAACTGCATATGAAATGGCATATGAAGTATGCTAAGACAGATGGGGTAATCTCATTTTTAAATGTGTCTGTAGATGAAAAAATTATTAGTACAAAAACTAATTTCAGTAGGCTTTGGAGTCACATCACATTCAGTGAACAACCCTCTTTGTGATTTTATGACCCATCACCGTTTCCAACTCCTACATATCCTAAAATACTTGTGAAATGAGGGTCCAGTTACACTTGTTACTAGAAAACTGCAAGGAAAGACACTCCCTACACTAATTGTCTTTCTTTCTCCCACTTCTGTAGCTGATTAGAAATGTGGTAAATCTGTAGTAAATAACTACTGGAAAATGTTGACAAGTTAATTGGGCTCGTAACTGCGAAGGCAATGAGACATTTCTGCAACTGTTTAGATCAGCGTTGTCAGATGTAAGTCAGTTACAAAGGTGACACATTTAATTCTACAAAGAGCACATGGAGAATAAATCAACTTTCAGGCTCGAATTACAGTGCAGGATGGATAATTACTGTAGCAGAACATGTACTTGGAAACAAAAACCTTTTGTAGAGCACAAACACCTGGAACAGAATTACAGTGAAAATTAATGTTGAGTATCACAGAAAAAAAAAAAAGGAAAAGGAATATTGAATAAAACCGTTATGCTACTTTTAATTGTGCAAATTCTCAGTGGGAACAGAGAAGGGCAGCTTTTAACAGACTTCCAAAACTTACTGAGGTGATGCTAGTGGTTCACTAAGAATCCGTTTGTTCCCCAAAGCCAATGCTGCTTGCATCTTATTCGTTCCACAGTCCCCATATGCCTCATAGGTGGACTCCATGGATGTGCAGTCCGGAAAGCCTGCTTCAGTTAGAAATGTATATAAATCATAGCCACTTATAATGGTTAAAACTCCTATAAAAAGCCTAAGCTGAGCTTTGAGATCTGGGTCAATAGAACTGAAGTCTTTTACATAACTGCCCTGCACCAAATTTTGCTAATTTTGCATTCAGCCAAGTACAAATTGGCAATTTGTTCTTGCTACATATACTCTCAGATATTATAAACCTGTACCTGATTTAAAACCTACCAATAGTATATAGTGTGCTAATTAAAATGTGTATGACATTTCAACTCTATTTAGGTAAAATAGACTCAGGCAGGTGATGTGATGAATTACTGAATTTTACAAAATTTCATCTGTTACAAGAGCTTGGTGTCCTTGTTCAGCATACCACTGAATGTTCCTATGAATTGAGGGCACTTTGGGAAAAAGGACATACCTTTGAAAATAAATAACATCTTCACTTTGGAGTCACCTAATCTGTATGAGTTTGTTGGAATGCAGAGTGAGGCTAAAACACAATCTAAGTTATATATCATTACAACAAATGGCTACAAAGAGGTAGGAATTACAATATTATCAGTCCCAAGCACAGAAAAGTCTTTTGTCCCAGTTGCCAAAAATCACATTACTGCCCTCAAGCATCAAGGAATTTTAAAAGAAGTATGGGTTTTTTAGGGTTTATTTGATTTACAATTACTGATCCTTTGATGCAGATTTATAATATTTTTTCTACAATCATAAAGTTTAGACATTTCCATTTAAAAAAGACAGAAATAAAACTTTGCATCTACTAGCAGGGCTGGAGGATTTAAAACTTCTTGAGTAAAAAAAAAAAGGTAATATATTTTTTCTCTTTCAGAAAAAAAAAAAGCTAGGTTAATGTAAAATCCATGCTATCTTAATCAGATATTAAGGACTGGTTTAAAGGAAGGTTTTCTAGCATACAGTTAGGCATTTTCTTCAGCATTTGTTTGTTATCATTTTTTGAAAAGAGGAAAACAGACAGTAGCTCATATATTTTGCCTATAGATAGAACTACAGAGATATTGAGAAACCAATCCTGCTACTCCAACATACACTATACTACTGTTTACAGAGAATAGTTAGAATTTTTCTACTCAGGAAGAGATTGCTTTTTAAAGATGCATGAAATATTCCCATATATCATCTGTATACCACTTTCAATTGCCACTAAATAAAAGAATTACATAAATCTGCAGTGGTAGTGGTGATGGTGGTGTTTGTTAGGAAAAGCCCTCGGTAGATAACCAAAAGGGTTTTTGTTTAAACTAACTGATCTTTATTTCTTTTGAATTATTCCAGAGGAAATTGTGTTTTTCAACAGTTTATGCTTATTCTGAGTTCTTCCTTTTTTCTTATTTGACACTTTATATAATCTTAGACATGACCACTGTGATGCTCTCATGTGATCTAAAATAAAGTGATGTAAATGCTTCCTTAATTTCCTATTTCTTTGAAATAGAGAAAAAGCTTTGGGGAAAAAAAAACAAACTCATTATTGATCAAAAAATTTCAAGTGAGAGACAATCCTGTATAATCCTTAGAAGATGACCTTCATGTTTAAGACTGAGCTCTACTTCTGGACTGACTGTTTATGGTAAACTTTCAACCATTTGATCCCTCTTCTTTAAACAGTGTTTACGGTATGGAAAACCAACTGTATTCCCCATGAAGATACTTACAAATCTTGGCTTACTAATACAACGAGGTGATCTCTGTATTACAAATAAAAGGAAATGCACACAGTTTTAGTCTAGCAATTGTTGAAGGATAGGAAATACCTCTAGAACTACAATTGCCAGGAAAACGACAAGCCTACTCAAAATAGCACCTATTCCATAAGAGATGTTCACAGTAGCTCTAGCATGAATCCTGTCCTGCTCATTCTGTTGAGGAAAAACACCCTGGGGCTGTAGAAGTCATTTTGTTTTCGCACCCTGCAGACTGTTTGGAGACCTGCTGTATCTTTAAAGTACACTGATGTTATCATGTCAAGCTGTGACTGAAACATTTTCTATTAAGGCTGGAGCTAACACTATGATATAATAGATCTTTTCCATTTCTAGCTTCTGTATGTGTCCCTGTAGGCTGGAACTTTGCAACAAGGGCACTAAAATGGCAAATAGGCTTTGAGGAATGTGTAGCTACAGTGCACTGTAAGTCCTGCAAGCCAGTCAGTTCTTTTTTTAATGTATAATTAAATTGTGGAACTCATTGAGATGTTATGGAGGTTAAAAATATAAGTAGATTAAAAAAGAAGTAAAAAAACCACCCCAAAAAGCAATGCTGAAGTACAAGTTAATGTGTAGTTGTTAAACACAGCATTTGGGATGTAACACCTAGGAAGAACAAGTGATTTAGGAAGTCCATAAGTCACTCACGGCTGGAAAGCAGAGTACATGTAATTTGGTACATGTTTTTTACACTGCTCTTGTAAGCACCTACTGATCACCCTTAGAAAGAAGACACTGGTCTAAAATGTGCCAGTGTGAGTGCCATGCTAAAGCTCTGTGGTAGCTTTGTGAGTGACTCGCCAGAATGAGATATTCATTAGTCAAGATGTCAAACACCCACTCACCAGCATTTCAGCACTTGCAAGGCCCAGCAGTGTGGTACAGAGCCATCCAAACAGGCCAAGAAGAAAGGGGCATCAAGGCAGCATGAAAGCAAGCACAAGTCCGTATTGTCCATTGATTTTTCCTTCCATCAGGCATTTCCCAGTGCACCACAGGAAAACATCTGAGAATGCATAAATCTGGAAACAAAGTGTTTTCAACTTGTCCAGAAATGTTACAAGCCTGATACTTCAAAGGTCCTCACTGTATGGAGACTAAAATTCAGACTGCAGCAGAAATAACTGGTTGCATAGATACAGCCACTGAGCTGTGTCAGTAACCAAAGAAATGGCAGAAGCTGTTGTTTTTGCTTCCTGAGTTCATTTGCCTCTAGAGCTCAGTTGTGGAATGGCCTTTGTGGGCACTCCTAATCTGCTTCTGCACAAAGTCAGCTGGCGTCATTTAACCTATTGTTTAACATATCTGGAGCTAATCTTGGCTGACCTTTTGCTGAAGAAAATAAGAAACACTTGTATGAGCATTTCTACCAGCTCAGCTCTGATGACAGTGCCCTCCAGCAGAAAAGCAGTCATGTCTAAAACTTCCACAGATGCTTTCACAAAAGTTATTTAACATAACTCCACAGCTCAGTAACAGCTCACTGCCTGCACAGGCAAGGTGCAGCAGAGCAGAATGTGGTTTTTCTCCTTTTAATCCCTAGAACAGAGCTGTAGCTATGTCCCCACATAGACAGTAGGATGCCCAGACTGGGGAATTCAGACTTTTTTCTTTTTTCTTCGTTCTGCACAAGAAATAAAGACTCCAGGCTGTGTTACAGTCTTCCGATTAAATTGGCAGAGCTGGAAATCACAGATGTCATCTTGTACTGAAAAGAGTTCATCCCACCATGATTTCTGTTGAAAAACTGTTCCAGAACCTGATTCTTCTGATGATTAGAAACGTTCTGAATTTCAACTCTAAATTTATTCATGTCTTTTCTCCCTTCTTGGTGATTGCCATCTCACTGCCTGTGTATTTAGAGGCATCAATCATAACATTAGAAAGGACTTTATATAGAGCAATCAGGAGAAACATGCTTCAGTAAACATGATCTGAAATTGAAAAAAAGGATGGCTTTATCAAATTTTTCAGTTAAAGCACAACTTTGCTGTAACCACCTCCTCCCTGAATTTAAAAAAAAAACAAAACAAAACAGATCTTCCATTTGAAGGCAAAATGCAAAGGGGATGCTCATCATTAGCAAAAGGTTCACTCTTCAAACATGTCTCCTTTTAACAACAGAGTTGCTCTAAAAGGACATAGAGATTTCACATCAACAACCCTTTCCTCCCCAGTAATCAGCATTCGTAAGAATAGAATGGTGTGAAATTCTTCATTTTTAAATGGACATTTTACTTATTCTTTGGATATTTTACAACATTCCCCCCTAAAAAAACCCAACAGGTAGCACATTCTTTTATTTGCTATAAAATGAATTTAAAATATCTGGATTTTTAAAATACAAAACTAAACCAGCAAAGAACCTTATAAAAGAACAGCCTGCTGTCTGTTTCTGCAATTGCCTTTACAGGTGTCATACATTACTGTTTCATGTGGATATTGAATAGGTAAGAACTAATGTGCTAAGCAAAATGTAATATGCAAAATGTCTGATTGCTAGATAGCCATTACACCTCTATGTCAAATGGATAAGAACAAATTTTTTTCCTCACCCAGTACCTGTTTGTTTGAGTGCAAGGCCTTCAAGTCAAAGAGTGCATCATATACGGGATGTCTGTACACATACACACACAAACAGCTCAAAGTCATAAAGTCTCTGATAAAAAACTTTAATTGTTCACTTTTGATATTCGGGCATTGAAAATTAAGGAATTAAGAAAATTCCCAAAAACCTATGAAAATTTCAATGATGTTTAAGGAGCACTCATTCCCCTCCTTCTTCTACACTCAGCATGGAGATCATCAACCACAGAAGAAGCAGCTGGCTTTTCTATCATAGGACTCAGGTACTGATCCAAAAATAATTCCAATTTGCTCTCTATGTTGTCTTCCTAGCTAAGATCTACAGTGTTTTCACCTTGTCTGCCTTATACCAAAGATACATTTGAGCTTATTTAAACTAGAATTCCACTTCACTCCAAGTAGAGGTGTTCCTTTGGAAGACCTACAGCACTGGGACCAATAGACATATTCATGGATGATATGAAAAATGGTAAAAAGTAATCGTTTATGGGATTCAGAATGAAATTCTGGTTAACTGAAATGCTTCTAAAATTTAACAACAGTATTTAATTAGCTTTCTCTGAAGTACACAAATTGTCACAAAGCACTTCCAGATCTTATGACCAGATACAGCTCAGAAATGTTAAAGTTCTTGAGACTGAAATTCTCTGAAATCCCTGCATGAGTTTGTCAAACAAGAGGCAAAACCCAGTGTTTGGCATAATCTGAAATGGTAGTGAGAAAGCATCATTTTGCCTTACCTCTAATGCAACTCTATTGTATCCACATTTTGAATGCTCTACAGTTTTGGTCCTGGAATAGGACCTGATAAAAGTTAGGGAAGATACATATCAAACAATTGCAATTATTAAAGGGATTAAAGGTAGCGGCTGTCTTATGAGATCAGACTAAAAAATTATCAACTGGGAGAGCGCTGTGGCAAGACTTGTTTATGAAATCACAGAGGTGGCTGAAAAGATGAATATAGAACCATTTTTCACCACATTACAATTTTGGCTTATTTGGTGGAATTAAAACAGATAAAAATAACACATTAATTTAAACAGTGGCTAGTGTATTTTTAGACTTGCTGCTGAAAGAGGTTGTGGCAGCAGATCCCAACAGTAGGTTCAGACAAGAATTGGATAAGTTCACATACAAAAAATCCAAAAAATGGATAGTGAAAGGACTAAGCAACGATTTATCTTCATAAGAGCCATGGAAGCTAGGGGAGTACAAAGAACATGGTTTGAAGAAGGTGGCCAAGCTTGTGTGCACTCTGTGAATAGTTTCTCCTACTGCTGCTGTTTCTATTTGTTTTTCTGTTTAGGTATGTATTAGCAAAACCTTGAAGGCCCCCTAGGGAGGGAGAGGGCTATAGGTAATGAAAACAAGGAGAAAAAATTGAACAGCAATGAACAACAAATGATAGAAAGGGAAGAGTTACAGAACTGGAAATACACAGATAGGGAACTGGAGGAGGGCATGAAGCAGAGAAGCCCTGACATCACCCGTCGCTTCTCGAAGGTTAACCAAGGAGCAGGTGGATGCTGCCCAGTGATGCTCTGCCTGGAGGTGTGGAAGGATGATGGAATGAAAGGACACAGGTCCCACTGTCACCGGGATCCCCCCATCAAGCTTACTTCTTTTGGTGATGTTAACAACCAACACGGGCAGGGCCTGGAAGCCGTTGATGAGGAGACCCTGCAACTGGAAAGGGCCTTGGTTAGGGAGTGTATAAATAAAAAGTTCAGAGGAAAAAGTGCAGCTAGAAGTTCAATGAGCATTTCTGGAGAAGAGATGGCAGCCTCCTCATTTGATGTGCACACAAAATACCTGATGTTCACCAGGGTCTCTTACCCCTGTCTGAGACAAAAAAAAGATCCACAGTCCAATCCAGTGGGGCATTTCCCATGTTCATGTATGTTCTTAGACATCTTCATTCTCTCTGAGGAGTGTGAATTGTAAAGGCCTCCACAGGTGAAAGTCACTGTTAAGTTACTAGTGCTGTTCTAAAAATAGTAAGGAATATTTAGGACAAAGGGTACTTAAAAAGAATTCGAAAACTTACCCAATCTCAGGTGTAGTTAAAATAGGGTAGTAACCTTTTTAAAGAGAGAAATGAAAATTATGTGCAACACCACAGTAAAATTTTTATATTCTTATTAAATTGACTGAACAGAAAATTTTGTTTTAAACTCATTATTTCATGTTCATTCTTTGCTGAAGTTAATTGTTCATTCATAGAAGGGGATTCCAACACAGATATATCTCAGTGGTAAATGGTTTACCTTACTTAAGGTAATGCTCTCTTTTAATGATAAATGAGTTTTTCACCATTGTTTTTATTTAATTGGAGGATCTGTGAGGCATTTGTCATTGGTTAGCAGTTCAGAAACCTGTATTATTATAGGGACTCTTTGTAATTTTCTAATAAATACCATCTATGTTGTCCATCTTGATTTACAGCATCTATTAAAAGTCAAATTTGCTGATTAATGAATGGCTACAGTTCTAACATGATGCACAGAATTAGATTTTGCCTTACCAAATTTGTGACATCACAAAAGAAAGGTGCTTGTGGCAGAAGTCCTGTTGTGTTATCCTCTTCTTAGACAGTGTAGTTGCACAAAACACTGGACACGTTCAGATGATGCACTGTAGATAATTTCCTGCATTAAGACATTGAAAAGCCATTCTAGCTAGTTTCACTAGACTATAATGTAAGGATCCCAAAGCATTTGCTGAAAAATAAAGACTTAATTTTAATTCCTATGTTATCAGTAAAAATAATTTTGAAAACAAAGATACCAATATGTACCACAAAGATTCTACTGAAAATTGTATCAAGTAACTGGAGTAGATATGAAGCTGAATGTGACAGTAGCAAAATTCCAAAACCAGGCACATCTGGGATTGGGATGGGGGCAAGACTACACTTCTTTTATTACCGTCTCTGCATAGAAGCACAAGAAACATTAAACTGGGAGGAGGGAAGGGCAGAGAGTGGGGGAAGAAGTTTATTGTTCCTCTCTAGGAAACCTATGCATCAAGAATTTTTTGCCCCTGGTTCCTGGATTACAGAACAAAATGAAACAAATGTCATATTAAAAAGAGTGTATCAATTTCAGTAATACTGGACATAGCCTCCCTGCCAAGATCAGAAATACCAGGAAATGTCCAGCATGTTAACTACAAGGGGAGGTTGGTTGGTTCTATTACGTGAGAGTCCAAATGAAGAGAAGTGTTAGAAGTCTTCTCCATTTCTTAAAACTGGGACATGGGATGAAGATACATGGTTCTCAGAACTGAGCTTTAGGGGCAAAATATCACATTGGAGACAACTCTGTGCCATGTCCTCCACTTCCACAAGCTTCCTAAATGATTACAATTGCTGAAGACCCAGACACTTCAGGGTCTTATAGAGTGGAAACTGAATGCTGAATTTTCCCACAACATTTTTTTTGTATTGATGTGAATGGTGCAGAGATGCAGTAGAGCTCGTTTATCTTGCTTCAAAGGCAAACAGTAGCAACTGAAGCAGCAAATGGCCTTTGAGAGGCAGGTGAATTTATGAGGTTTGTTGACCATCTTTTCATCTTTGCTATGAGAAATAAAAGACATATTACTTCAATAGCAGTCAGATGGCCAAAAGAGGATAAGAGAGACTGAACGCGTGCCAATACCTGAAATTATATATTAAATTATCTCATATTTGCTTGGCAATGGCACAAATTTTGCTTTCTCTCTTACCCTCAGAATGAAAACAGGATAGAAAACAAAGAACTGAAGCTGTGAGCAAATGACTAGTTGATATTTGCTGCACTGCAAACATGGCTCTAGAGGATTTTACTTTTCTAGAAAAAGGTGTGAAAGCATTTTCATGCTACATTTCAAACTCAGCTCCAATTCACCAGCCTTCTGTACAAATGCTCAGATCAGTGTCATAAATTTCTGTTTCAAAATAGCAGCCTGTTTTTTCACTCTGGTCCTTAACTCACCCAGTCTTTCTTACCTCACGCTAGTTACTGTGGTAAACAGAGCAAAAGACTTGTGTAACTTCAAGCACATGAATAAATGCACCAAGGTCAGATCTTAGTATTGTTCCTTCATTGTTACACTATGCTGTGGTTTTTCATATCTTCAAATTCACTCTATTACAAAGAAAAAACAAGCAAAAAAGATGATAAGGGTGTTTTTTATGTCGGATATACCAGAAACTACATTTTAAAATCTTTCTTTTCTCCAGGGCACAGAGTTCAGAGCCAGCCTTGAAACTCGAGACTCTGTTGGGATTGTATACAACTAACTGCTTAATAAAATAAGTGCAAATATAAAATCTTTCAACATCTGACATTTGTTCTGTTCATCTGCATATTTTCTTGCTACTATTAGAAAAAAAAAACCACCAAAACCCTAACTGCATCATTTTATCATCTGTGTTTAATGGTTTTAAAATGCAGACTCTTCATTTTTCTTCCATTTCAAGTCTGCCCCAACATTACTCTTTGACCTCTTTAAGAGAAAGAGCAGTCATGTTATGTCCTGATTTCCTTTCAAATGAGACTAATGGTTTCACAAAACGGTCTGACCATTTGGTCCGAGTTTTCGCATACTATATCAAAAACCATCACTGAACAGAATTAAATATAATAAATATTAATAGAATAATTAGGAAGAATGTAAGTAATGCCAAAATGTTCATGTAGGATGCTTTCAATTGAGGACTGTTTCAGGAATTCTGACAGTTCCACACAAAGTGAATTAACATAAGCATTATGTTACTTATATTGTAATAATAATAACAATTTAATGTAATCAGTGCAGTGATGAAGTGATGAGTCATTGCTCCAGGAAGATGACCAAAGAATCTGGAAAAGGCTAACAAATACAGTAGTCAGTGATGATTCCCTGCCTTTAGTATTACATCAGGAACTAATGAGACCAATGTTAGAATAGCAGACAGAAAGAGACATTCCACCTTCAAGGCCTTGTTTGCACTGAGGCATTACTTAGATCATTTCTACTTTACCAGACTTAGCACAGTTTGGAGCAGTAAGACATACCAGCAATCAGCAAGTTGTCCAAGGCTCTCCCTGGTAAATGAAACAGAAAAGGCCAGTGCTTCATTCAGCACTGCTGTTCCACACCACAACAGACAGAGGTGCATGTTTTTCTGCTACTGCAAGAGAGAGGAGAATTCTGGGAAAAAAAAGAGAAAAAGAAAATCACAGTTTATGGCTGCTAATTAAATTCAGTCTCCCTGTGAAATCTACTTCTGGGGTGAGGTAATTCGGAAGATCCTCATTTGCACAAAAGAATTTCCTCCTAACTTCTTCCTGTTTTTCCCTGTTTCTTTGGGTCTGAATGACTAAGCTTTTCTACAGTCTTTTCTCGAGAAAATCTTTTTTTTTCCATCCAAGGAACAGCCGGAATAACTAGCCCTTTGTATTTTAAGTTATTCATTAAGGTTAAATGGCTTTATCTTCAAGCTTGTCCTGGGTAACTATTATAAGGTTAACCCTTCCATAGCAGTGAATCCAGATAAGTTTCTCAATTTTCTCTGAACCTGGCCAGACACAAACACATATGACTATGCCCTTGCTATGGTTCATAGCTGTTGCCTCAGCATCTATTTTGATTTCCCAAAGCAGCACTGAACATCAAGGAGAAAAAGGTCACAAACCATGAAAGGCAGTTTCAGAAGAACAGAGAGAACCTCATCATTTGTTTCTTTTTTATTGGTAAAACAGATAGTAATCCTCAATAGTGTCCAGATACAACTAGATTATTGTGAGTCATATAGGGGTAACAAAACCCAGCAAACCCACACAAACCAAAACCCCAACCAGTCAGCTCCCTACACAGTCCTGCTTGGCAGAGTCTTCCCCCCAGCCACACATCCCCACAGATCATCATCCCCAAATCTCTCACATATCTGGTTGCTCCTCGGCAACTTCACCTAGAAAGCAGATTCTTTTCTGCTTTAGTTTCTCTTTTCAAATTAGACTTTCCAAATGCTTTCCTAAAGCTCCTTCCAAAAACAAAGGAAAAGGAGATGTGAAGCTCATACCTAAACCAAGGGACATTTACACAAATCCATTGGGTACAATTAGGCAGACTGAGAATTAAGCAACTTCTTGTATCCACTGCTATATGTAGTTGCTTGCTTTGGCAGTAAGAACGAAACATTGTTAGGTTTAATTACTCAAACAAACCACAACAGGATCATTTAAAAACACATTGTTGCCTCTTCCACAAGATGGAGTGCAGTGATAATATCTGAGAATTTTCAAATCGAATCAATATATCATGCCTCCCCTATGCTAGAAAAAGCCTTGAAAAACTTTATCCAACCACAGCAAAACAAATCAGAAGCTCCAGTAGAGCAGGTTCTCACTGGTTAGTTATGCCTATTTCAGACGGGAGGAGTTCAGAGTGCGTCCCACAAAACAAATAAGGTCCACAGGTTCTTTTCCTTATGCATTCCAAATGAGCAGCAGAACTTAACAGCAATTTTTCTCTGATGGGAAATTACAACCAAAAAAGTGCTCACACCCACTTGTTACACAAGATGTAGGAATAAAGAAATAATTTTACTCAGTAAAGAATTTTTTAAAGCTGTCATAAAGAATTGCTTTTTCTCTGTATTAGCTTTGCAGTTCTCAGCCTTGTGGCTGCTGAACTCAATCAAGACCTGAACTTCTCAAAAATCAAAGCATCAGTGCTTTGATTGGATGTAGCTGCTAGCATTCTGCTGGCATCCCATCAGCTGCATGCTTAAGAGATCCATGTGGGAGAATGAGAAGCTTCCTCATTCTCTTCTTTCATGGTTTGAGTTCACTGTGAGCAGCTGTGATCTGATGTAGAGACTTGTTAGCTGGCAATCAGGTAAATGCACTTTGAATAGGAAAAGGGATTCTTAAAGACTCTTCCTTGTTTTAGACATCAAGTTTTGTAATACAATACAGAGTTTTCATATCAGTTTACATCCTTGTACAGCTATTTGTTATGATATAGTGAGTCTTGTCAATAATACATAATTACTGAAAGAACTACTGAAAACCACAAAAAGCTACCCGGAACCACGTAGACTTTGGCTTGAGACTACAATTTATGGCCTTGCACTTCTCAGCATCAGCAGTCACCCTATCCCAGTTCGGAAGCGATAGGGCTGCCAATGCCACATACTCTGCGACCTTAACGTTGCTAACTACATCCTGTCTGGCAAACCTTCCCCCTTACCAAGTTAGCTGTGACATAAAGGCTTGTGAAGGCTAGTCCTTAAAAATCATCTAGCACAACTCTCTGTGATAAAGTGACTCTTAGAGATATACTAATTTTCCCTTTATATACACAAGGACTGCAGTACCACCAAGCACATAACATATCTATGTCCCTGCCCGGCAGGAAGCTTGGGGCTCCTCTGCATTTATTAATCCTGCTTTTCAGCATCTTTTACCTCGGTTTTTAAAGACACGCCTCCAACTTTACAGGAGCAGCGTGCTGGCGCTGGGCGGTGAGAATTGGAAGGGGTGGCCTTGCGGAGCGGCTCAGCCCAGCCCGAGCTGCCCGCTGGTGCGGAGCGGAGGGTCGGCGGGGCCGCTCCATCGGGAGCGCCCACGGGCACCGGGGGCGGTGGGACCCACTCGGCCCGAGCGTGCGCGCGCCCCCGGGAGGCGGAGCCGCGGCGCGGGCGGGGCTCGGCGGCGCTGCGGCGGCGGGACGCGCGGTGCGGGGAGAGCTGCCGGCGCCGGGCAGGGACGGACGGAGGCAGGGAGGGGAGAGAGGCGCTGGCTCGCCTGCTTGCTCCTCAGTCCGGCGTTTCCGCGGCGCTGCTCGGGCAGCAGAGGCGCCGCCGAAGCCAATGGGGAGGCGGCGCTGAGCGGGCTGTCCTCCGCGGGAGTCGGCAGCCGAGCGCAGCGGCGCGGCGGGCGAGCAATGCCTCTCACTTCTCCGCTTGCGCTTCCCTTCCTCCTCCTCCTCCCGCTCCCGGCTCTGAAGCTTTTGTTTTCCCCAGCTGCTGCGATGGCAGGAAACTTCCCGGAGGGATGGGTTCAGGCCGCGCTTGTGCTGCGCCGGGCTCCGCAGGGCACCGGCCGCGCCGTGAGGTGAGCCGAGCCGGGGCGAGGAGCGCTGCCGGGCAGCAGCGGGAGCAGCTCCGCGGGGCCGGCGGGACGGGCGGCAGGAGTGGGGAGAGAGTTGCGCCGGGAGCGCCGCACGGTTATGCCGGTTCGCCCCAGCCGGGATCCCGCGGCCAGGAAGCCGCTCCAGCCCCGAGGATCCGTATCCGTGGGCTAGGACGGTTCGGGGGCCGGCGCCCCGAGGAGGCTGAGTGGGCACCGCGGAGCCGGGCGCCCCCTCTCCCAGTGGAGCCGCCGGAGCCGCGGGCGGGCAGCGGGGGCGGGAGCGCTGCCAGCCCCAGGTGGGCGCTCTCGGCCGCGTCCCGTGGCCCGTCGGGCCGCCCGTGGGGGGTTTCCTTCTTCTCCTGCTCCTTCGTCGGCGGTGGTGCCGGCGCGGAGGCGGCGTGCGGGGGCCGCGCTTCCGCCGGGGTTCCGTCCCCAGGAGGTGGCCTGGCTCCCCTCGGCTCTCCTGGACCGGCCC
Source organism: Lepidothrix coronata (assembly GCF_001604755.1). NCBI lineage: Eukaryota > Metazoa > Chordata > Aves > Passeriformes > Pipridae > Lepidothrix > Lepidothrix coronata. The sequence continues at coordinate 208,889 of NW_016690250.1, read as the reverse complement.
TCCGGGCCGCTGGTCAGGGGCACGGGGTGGGGCTGGCTTCTTGCTGTCACCTGCTTCTTTAGGCTCCTGCTTGTGCACAACTCTTGAACCTGCCGGTGTCAGTACGGTGTGCGTGTGGCTCCTGGAAAAAAATAGAAGTGCCTCGCTTGGTTTTGATGATTTTTCATCTACTTAGACGAGTATGTCATTTTTATTTGGGTGTGCTGCATGGTTTTCCTCATACTTGCTTTGTAAAAGTCAGATAATACAGTGCAGCCTACTATATATATATATATGTATGTATGCATGTATATATATATATATGTATGTATATATAAAACCCAAAGCATATAATGAAGTTTTCCTTGTAAATCAATAAAAACACTTTTCCAAGAAAACGGTTGATTTACGTAAAGATTTACAGGTAACATACATATTTTAAATGGTCAGAGCAAGTTAGATCCGTGCCCAAGGGGGCTGTTAAATGAAATTGTTTGTCCTTACTGAAACCATGAATGCTTAAGCAGTGGCAAAAGGGTTTTGCATAATGCATTTTCTGTGGGACGGCTTACACATTCTAACATAGAGCAAAGGTGTCAGAGGCATCAGATTATAAACAGGGCAGTTTTAACTAGACCGTTTCTAGATAGATGAAAATGTAAAAAAACTTCAGATTTGTTTCAAGATTAATAACATGGAATAGCTGTGTATTGTCAGTTGTCAAATGTGTTTTTACTGTTGTTTTTTTGCACAGTTCTCTATTGTGAAAACGTATTTGCCAAAATTGCTGTAGCTCCAGGATAACATAATAGACTCACCAGTAATTACATTTTTAGTCTACAGAAGCAAATTTGGTAATGACTAATAATTAGAAGAAAAATAATTTCTAAATAACCATAATTTGAAATATTTACTGCCAAATGATCAGCCCTCAGAAGCACAGCCTCTTACGCTATTCTACATTATTCATGTAGAGGGTAGCCTTACTATAAGAATGTATTCTGAATGTGTAAATTTTGTCTTTTTTTAAACTGAGAAAATAAATGAGACTGTGGAAATTAGTAGATCATATGCAAAGTCTGCCTACTCAGAGGAAACAGGAAGAAGCTAAGATGAGCTCTACTAATTTCTAATTTTCTTCTTGTGTGCTACAGTGCGTAGGTGACTTTTGTCAGGTGGTGCTGATCAGGCAATGCTTATATGCTTCATCGTTGCATTTGCCACTTTTAAAATATTCCTTTAGGAATAATAGCAGATGAAGCCTGGAGAGGCTATGACCACTTCTCTGCAGCTAATTAAATGCACCCAAGGCTGTTTTCTGGTTCTGAAGCCAACTCTTGTGGATTGGCCCTTGTCAATGCTGCTAAACTCTCCTGCCTTCCAGAATGGGATAGCTGAGTACAAGCTAGTGATTGTGATTAGCACCTGGCCTGTGTTAAATCCAAAACTGTACCTCAAAATTGCATGGGAGACCTGTAGCTGCCCTGCCTTAGAAGAATGCTGTGCCAGTCTGACAGTTCAGCAGTCTGTGACTGAGGGAATTCTGTTTCCTGGGATTAATTCCTGGCACTGCTTGATTTACTAGTGTGGACATAGTCTATCTGCAACATAGTCTATCTGCAGGTAGCCTTCCTTAACTCTGTACTCAATCATAGTGATTTAATTTCCATTCATTGAGGATCTCTGACACTATAAAATGCTGCTTTTCATGGTCAGCTGCTTAGAACTGGCAGAGCTTTCTTCCTTTCATCTCCACTTGTACACGTGGGTGAAGAGGGAGTAGTTGAACGCGTGGTGGCTTTCCCACTTCTCAATAAAGGAGAGGTAAACAAGATCAGGGAAAGGCTTATGTGACTTGTTCTGCTTGTCTGGAAATGTGTTCCCAGGGCATTGCGTGTCCATAAGCAATTGTGATGGCTAGATGTGAATGCAGTCACATGGTGGTTTGCTAATGTGTTACAAGGAGCAAGTTAGGCAGAGCAAATGTTGGGGTTTTTTTCAATGCTCTAAAGGGTGTCAGACTTCATTGTTACAAATGAGGAAAGTGAGGCAAGAGGAAGTGTAACTATTATCTGAGGAAGCATAGTTGTAGGATCCAGAAGTAGAGTCTCAGATTGAAAATTGTTCTGTCAAGTTGCAGTGCTTCTCATAGACATATAAAGTACTTTAATAGAATGGTGTACTTCTTATCTCTGTTATTTGCTGGCAGCCTTTATTTTGCTAACCTAGCTAGTAGTACAGTTTGAACTCAAATAGGGTAATTGTTTAACCATCTCATTTCCAGTTGAGAATAACACTTAGATACTTATGTAAACCTTACATATGTGAGGGGATTGGGTAAATGTTCTAAAGTGCTTTCCCAAACCGGCAGCTGGCTCAGTGAAATTCCAGTTGATTTCATATGAATGAAACCTTGTAAAATACAGTTCTTAATATTGAGACATTTCAGTGCGTGCTTTAGGAGAAAGTTGAGCTATCCATTTTTTTTCATGTGTAAAAGCACTGATTCAGCAAGGTGACACATTGTCAGTGTCTGAGGAGTCCCACTGGTCTGAATGGGACTTTGAGAAATCTCTTGCGTAACTGTAACCTAATTTACATCAATCTAGATGTTTATTATA